>NW_027069963.1:384044-419826 GCF_002906115.3 Quercus suber | reverse complement strand
GGAACCGGTTTTATTTTGATGGCTTTTTGAGCGGGCTCATGGTATGGCTTTTTATCTAATAGTGCTTGTTAATTTTTTTTTTCTTTTTTTGGTATAAACTTTCTGATGTGTTACCATAGGGCTTTGCTCTTTCATAGCATTGTTTGTCTAGTTTTTGTTATTTTATTTTAAAAGTCGTTTTTTGTACTTTGCATTGATTCACTCTTATTTTGACATATTCCATCAGTTAAGGGGTTTAGAAAAGTGGTAGGGGGGGCTCAACAGTCAATAGGCATGAATCTTACTTTTCTAAGTGATAGTGTGCAATTTTCTACATGTTTCTGATTTTTAAAGTGATCCAAACCCAGTTAATTTGAAGATTTCTGAAATTATTTGAAATGTTAGCATAATTCCTTCTAGCCCCCTCTAAGCAAATAATATTGTAGGATTTCTTCTATTTGATTGAGTGCTCTATTGTTTTTTTCTCTTTGCAAATTCATGTGAATGATGTTAGGCCAAGGAAGCTACTTAAGTTTGGTTATAGTTTAATTGTGTAAAATATCTGCCTTCAATTGTTCTTTGATATAAGTTCATTAAAAAGAGCTTTTCTGTTTTCCATAGCTTGCCTGGTTGGTAGTTGCCAATACATTTTCTTCCAATGATTTATAGAGAATTTTATTTCTGACTGAAGATTTTTCCTTTTTGGCTGAGAATTGATGAAAAAATGCTTATTATCTTACTGAGATAGCTTGTCTTATTTGTGCTTGGAGCTCAGAAATTTTGATTACAGAAAAAGATTATTTAATAAATGCTAAATTGAAGAGATTAAGAGAATGGCTTCCTTGGGATATGGCCCAAGGAGGGAATAAAATGAAAGCTTACAAAATGGCCATTTATATGTTGATTTATGTTACTTGGGACTTATTCGTGTATAACATATCAACATTACTGTGTAATTCCAAATTTTTATTGTTTTCTTTACATATTCGTCTTTTTTTTCTTTTGCAGTCGTTCGTGCTTTTCTGGACGTATCCTTTCTCATACGCTGAGACAATTACTAGTAATAACATGGTGTTAGTGTTGAGATTATAAATCAGATCATGGACTATCTAATCTTCTCTATGTGAAAATTTTTCTTGTGCTTTCTAGTGTTGCTAGAATTAACAGCCAATTAACAATGTTGGGCTCATAAGGGTGGTGCCAAAGGGCTTTTGAGTAAAATTTCTCTAGCTATTCCAATTTTAAAAGGGATGAAAATCAGATACCTTAGGGAGCTCCCAAGTCATGCTGCTTTACGTTTGGCATAATTATTCTGAAGCTTTTTTCCCCCAGCCACATGTCAATCATGATGGCAGGATATAGTGCTAGAGTGCTGGTATCTACTAAAACAATCCTACAGAAATTTCCTGAAGATCCAAAATTATTAGTTCAAGTCATTTAGTCTTGTTGCTGAATCATTTTTTTGGTTGGTTTATATATATATATATATATATTTCTTACTACTTTCCTTGACATCTGAAGATTTGCTTATGACATGGTTCACATATTCTGATGGATTCATTGCTAATCTTGAACGGAAGCAAAGCCGTGATGTTGCTGCTGCTGCTGCTTGCTGTGATGTATCTGCATACCCCGGGAGTTTGGAAATAGCTTTAATAATTTTGTATCCACTTTTAAAAGATTATGTGGTTTACTTCAGTTTATCTTCCCTATCCCTTCTCCTTTATAATACTTATATGGTTGCAGAGGGTGGGGATGTGTTGGGGAGGTTGACTGTAGCAGACAATCTGATGTGTAGGAAATTTTGTATGAAAGCTGCTCTGTAGGCTGGATCACACTTCAACATTTTCTTTTTTTTAATTCCGTAAGATGTCTTTTGAAAAGAAGAAAATTCTAGAATCACTTAGTGCAATTTGAGATTTGACAATGCCTTGGTGTTCTGCTAAGTCACCTTGGCTATTCAATATTATTGGAGCGACTTTGTGCAACATATCTATTTTTGTTTATTTATTTATAGATATGAGAGAATTTGAATTTATAACTTTAGTTTTATAATAATTATTTTTTAGGGATAATTACACTTTACCCACATGTGGTTTGCCTCTAATTTAACTTGCTTACCCATGGTTTCAATTTTGACACTTTACCCACCTGTGATTCCTTCCATTACTAATATGTAACTCACATCTCCTTCAGCTGTTACTCTACATATAATATGTCAAAAACAAAAACCTAAACAGATCAAAAAGTTAAGGTTTTTGATTATTTAAGAACTTCTATAAGAACATATGCCCAGAAAAATCAAATATAGGTCAACCACAATAAATATCATATTTTCCTTCTCTATGTGTCTCTTTTTCCTCTCACCTATTCTTCTACAACATTCTCTCTCTCATCTCTTTGCTCTCTCTCTCTCCGATGGTGGAGTTAAGGACATCGGCCACCATAGAGATGGGTTTCCTTTTCCTTCGTTCTTGCTTTATTGGTTTCATTTTTTTGTGGTTTTGGTTGTGGGTTCATCTGATTTCCTTCGTTCTTGCATCCGTCTCAGTCTCAGCCTCTGTCTTGGCGGTTTGAAGCAGATCTAGGAAGAGGGCTAGTAGTGGTTTAAAGAGAATAGAGCTCGATCTCAATCTCCATCTCGGCCAAAATGGAGCTCAATCTCAGTCTCCATCTCGGCCAAAATGGAGCTCGATCTCGGCCTCCGCCCAGTCCATTGATGATTGCGAAATCTCTCTTCCTCTATCTTTTTTAATCAACAATGGTGGTAGTGGGTTTGGTTACTTTGTTGGCGTGGGTTTGTTGGCTGATCAGTGGGTTTGGTGAATGGTTTAGTGGGTTTGGTGACTGATCGGTGGGGTGGATCTTTGGTTTGGTTGGCGGGGTGGTGGTGGTTTGATTGTGTTGGCTAGTGGTGGTGGGATCTGGGTTTGATTTTGGATTTGATTGTGTTGGTTTGGGTTTAATCCAAGTTTGATTGTGTTTTCCTGGGTTTGTTGTGATTGGTTTCTTGATCTGGGTTAGTTTCTTTACTAGGTTTATGGGTTTGATTTGCTGAGAATTTGGTGTTGATTATGTTAGAATTTGGAGAAGAACATGAAGAATTCGAAGAACCAGTTGTAAAATGAAGAACAAGTTGAAGAACATTAAGAAATGATTTTTAATTATAAAATTTTAATTAGATTAAAAGAGAGAAAAAATTTGACAAATACCCATTTCATTGATAAATCCAAAGGAAACAAGAATATAGAAAAATACACTCATCTTTATTTGTCCTCTGGGCTTTGATTGATAAATTCAAAGGAAACAAGAAGATAGATACCCGTTTTATTTTTTTAATGTAATGGCTGAAGACAGAAACCCTAACTTTTTGATCTGTTTGAGCTCTTGTTTTTGACATATTATGTGTTAGAGTAACGACTAAAGGAGAGGTGGTTACGGATTAGTAACGGAGGGAATAACAGGTGGGTAAAGTGTCAAAATTGAAACCACAAGTAGGCAAGTCAAATTAGAGGCCCATATTTTTTAATATCATACTTAGACATCAATAAGTTTTAGACAAAATGTGGTCCCAAGGTTCTTATTTGATCTTAAAAATTTTACCAGTTAAGCTAATTAAAATTTTTCACAAGAGTTTACACTTTTTTTTTTAGGAAACTTAAATTATTAGTATTAACTATCAAAGCCATTCTATTCTAATTCTCCCTCTTGGTGCATTTCAAGCTTTTAAAAAGTGGACTCACACTGTCATTTAATGTGAACCACCACATATAAATGTAGTGACAATGGTTCCAAATTTCCAATATAATAGAAACAAGGGAAAATTACACTTTATTCCTCTATAGTTTGTCTAAAAAATATTTTACCTAGTTGAGTTTTAGAAAATGACACCTAAAAAACACTTTACCTTGAGGTTTAGAAAGGGAGAAACTGTACTTTACTCACCTGTAGTTTGGCCCATTTTAATAGTGCCCACCCATGGTTTGAAATTTGTCACTTAACCCACTTAAAGTGATCTCCGTTAGACTCCTGTTACCCACCTCTCCCTTTTCACTGTTAAAAATAAGGGTAAATGTGTCTTTTTCATTATATTTTATGTCTCTCTCCTCTTTTCTCTCCTTCTTCTTCTTCTTCACAATCAAAACCCAGAAATGTTCACATCTCCAAAAAAAAAAAAAAAAAAAAACCCCCAAAAATGTGCCTTTAACGTTCTTACCAATACCCACTGCAATTGCCAAACATATTTTTACAATGACAAGAAAACCAATACACCTACAATCACAAACAAGCCACAAATTCATGTGAACATACACCCATAGATTTGCTAACCTTCCATTGCTAAATTCAAAATTGACTACTTAATTCTTCATAAGACAATCACAAAATAAAATACAAAAATTAGAATAAATGGTATCCACCAATTTGCTGGATTCTATCTTTACCCTTCATTTCCTTATTACCCAGAAACACAAAATTTTAAATCGTTTAAGAAGAAGAAGATGGGTTCGGAGTTGATTTTCAGAGGATACGAGAGCTAACCCGTGTCAGCACGTACACACCGAAGCAACCAAAGCCTTGGTTCTCAGTGACTCAACCGATTCAGCAACCCAAGGTTCGAGCTCATCTGACATGAAATATCAAGCCTCTCTATTCGAGCTCACGAATCTTCTTCTTCATCAAACGACAAGCAGCGTTGCTTCTTCTCGCAAATAACGACACTATAAGCAATCTCTCGCAAATCCAACTCACACTTTCACTGGATCTTCTTCTTCTTCATCAACTATTCAATAAGTTTCCCCAAGTACAATATCGCAGGGCTATGCTTAGGTTTCACATTTCAGCGTCTGCTGCTTCTTCCATGAGCACCCAAGCTCCACAGAAGGCCTCGACTGCTCCGACATCGTTTCTGGACCGCCCAAAACCCCGTACCAGGAAGAAAAACAAAGAAACAAGAAAAATGAAATTGTGAGATTGGCTGAGTTGCAGAACAACCTGATTGTCTAGATCGGTTAAGATTGAAGCAGTGGAGAGCGGTGGATTCAAATTTTTTGGGTTTAATGGATTTATGGGTTTCTTTTTGTTTTCCCTTGCTATCCGGGTTCGTAACTTTTAAACTGATTTTTTTTTTTTTTTGGCAAGATTTGATGTATATTGTTGGTTGTATATACATCAAGAGGGAACCAATTATTGTGTTAATTGAACAAGATTCAGGTCATGAATGGGATTTGGGTTTGAAGATTGATTTCTAAGATGATGAGAAAGAATTCGTTCTTTGTTATGTTGCTTCTAATTCTATTTCTATTGTGGCTTATATAGTAAAGGGGATTTTTTAACGGAAAGGGCTGAGGTGAGTAACAGGAGTCTAACAGAGGTCAACTTAGATAGGTTAAGTAACAAATTTTAAAACACAGGTGGACACTGTTAAAACGAACCAAACTACAGATAAATTAACTGCAATTTCCCCTTTAAAAAATGACACTTTACTTATCTGTGAGCAAAACGTTATACACCTCTAACCCTGCCGTTACTCTTAACACCAGTTCACTCAAAAAAAAAATAATATTTATTGAATCAAAACTCATTCCTTTGGAAAAAAAAAAAAAAAAAACTTCCATGTACGCTCCCTATTCCAGATTGTGATCCATTCCATCAAGATAGAAACTTAAAACTCTCAGCATCAAGAGAAGTTGGCAGCCCGATCAAAACCCATGTGAAGGATCTTGAAGATTTTCTCTCTCGATTTAAACCACAGGTACGTTTTTGATCATTAGGGTTCTTGATTTCTTTTTCAAAAATTGCTGGTAGGTTTTTTTTTTTAATTGCTGGCAGATTTCTACTGCAATCTTGATTTATTTTGAAGTTTTTTTTGAAGATTTTTGAAGATTTGCAGCTTATTGCTGGCAGATTACGTTTTTGAAGATTTTTTTTTTCTTGCTGGCAGATTACGTTGTTAATTTGTCTTGGTATTTGCTGGTAAATTTTTTCTTTTAAATTGCTGGTAGATTACTTAATGTGTAGTGTGTTAATGAAAAAAAAATTTTTTTTTGAGAAATTGGGTCTGTGCTATACAATTTTTGCTCTGTGCTATATATTTTCGCTGACTTCTCATTGGAGTTTTGATCCAATATTTGTGCTCCACCCACCACGCATTGTTGTGCTTCAGCATCTAATTCTATATCTAAGGCGCTTTCTCATATTTACAACTTTTGCTGACTTTTCATACACGTACAAAAACAGAGCAGATCAATGACTGCTGTTATCTCAATGTGTAGCGTGTTAATGATTTTTTTTTTTTTTGAGAAATTGGGTCTGTGCTATACATTTTCTGCCAAGAACGGAAAAAGAACTTTTGCTGTTATCTGTGCTATACATTTTCTTGGATCAGCGTCTGTGTGTGTGTAAAGGTTGGTTTGGAAATTGCAAGATATGCTCTGTTATAAAATTGCGAGTCATGCTTTCAGGGGTGAAAGGCGACTTGTCTATGATCATATAGAGACGGTCATGCAACACCTAACATAACGAATATAATGTTAAATATGATAGAAACAAAGACATGCCAAGGCCAAAGGATTCTTATGGACGAAGGGTCAAAACAGGTCCTAAATAAACATGGCGTGATATGATGCATGGTTAACTGTTTTTTCCTTTCGTTTTTTTGAGGGGATGATGAATGGCTAACTTGAGAAGCCCAATATAGTAATCTATATAATAAAATCTAAAAGCTAAAGCATCACTTTGGACCACTTCGATGGGTCCATTCAATCCGTTTTAGTCTCATTTGGTCCAATTTGGTGTCACTCGATCCACTTTGGTCCAATGTGGTCAATTTTGAACTAATTGGACCTTAATTTTATTCTTTTTAGAGCAGAGAAGAAATCAAGCGAGGCCAGGAATGAAATACTGACCTTCAATGCTGAGAATTTGCAAACTAATATGAAAGCTATCTATTACATTTTTGTTTTCACAACCCCTCTTATGAAATGTAACTACTGGTCTAATTAACTTATGCTTTATAAAATAAAAAAGTCAGTAACCAATGCATAAAGTTCTCATTTTTGCGAAATCTATAAAAGGTCATTGGTAGGTAGGTGAGAGAGAGAGAGAGAGAGAGAGAGTGAACTAAGGCAAGGTGTTATATGGTGTATGAAATGATTTATAATTTTTTTTTTTTTTAACTAAATTGCTCTTTACATTGACTGGGTTTATCTTTTATTTCTTGTCATAGCAATCACTTCAAATGGGCAAATACCAAAGGCAGGGTTTTCTATTAATTCCTGCTTTGATAGCTGGAACCGGATTATATTTGATGGCTTTTTGAGCGGGCTCATGGTATGGCACTCTATCTAATAATCCTTGTTAAATATTTTTTTTTTTTTTTTTTTGGTTGTATAAATTATCTGGCATGTTTGCATACATAGGGCTGTACCTCTTCCATAATAATGACTTTTTTTTTGTTGGCTGCTTAAGTGCATGTTTGGTAGACTATAATAGACATCATAATGTAATAGTTATTCCTATGGTTTAGTTATTCTTTAATTTGGTTATATTTTTATTATAATGAATAATCATTTCTTATGAATAGCTATTCTTTAAAATGAGGAATAACTATTCTTCTTTAAATGAGTTGTATTAGCTATTCCTTAGTAAGTGTAATAATTTCAAAACTTAATATATTTCCAAATAAACAAACTTTTCATATACACTAACAATTATAAAAATAAAAATCATAAAAAATAACACATATGTCTCTTAAATTTAAAAAATAACAATTTTTAAAGAGATGTAATTGTATGAGTAAGATATTTCCTAAAATAAATCTTAAATTTTATTCTAATGTTATAACTCAGCCAAACTTATAAATATGTTTAATTATTACATTACAACACATTTTATTTCTAGTAATAAAGATTACAATTTCTATTGTAATCTTCATTAAGTGTACCAAACGTACCCTTAGAATTCGAGTATAATTTTGATATACAAACCCACTGAGTATAATATTTTTGTACACATACTGTAATTTTATCGTTGTTACACAATTCTATAATTATTTAACAGATGCATTTTTTTCAACAAACCCTTTTTAATGGATGCATTTTTTTCAACAAACTCACTATTAGATTATATTATATCATTGTACACAACCCTACATGGTTGCAAAATATTAAGATTATTAGATATTAATAGCTATCTCATTTACAAAATATTTAAAGTTAATTTTTTAAGAAAAAAATATTTATAAACAAAATATATATGAGTTAATGGATTGTATATTAAATAACATTGTATTAGTATAAAATTTGGTGTGTGTATTAAGAACAAAGTGAGCATATAATGTAATTTCAAAATAATCAAATAAAATGTTTTTTAAGTGGTATGATATTAACAAAGAGTTATACCATGTGTAATTGATTCTAACCCACACACAAGGCAACATATTATATTTCCACATCCTTTCCATCCACCCTTACCAACCCAATTAATTTTTTCTTTAAAAACCTTTATTGAGGATGATGAAGTCTCAAAAATATCTTCTCCCAAAAAAAAAAAGTCATCAATTAATGTAAAATAAAGGAAATATAAAGATAAGAAAAAGAACACATGAGAGTAAGATTATATATTAATTACTTATTCTTTAGTGGCATTCACCACATTATATTATTTCTAACACTGAATACACACACACACACACACACACATACATACATATATATATATATATCTTTGTTCTTTATCTCTCAGTGTTTCTCCGTTTCTATCTATCACTTACAATAAGAATATAGGTACATATATATAGCTGAGATGAGGGAATTTGCAGGGGACAAGACATTAACTTGGGGTACTAAGTGTGCATTTGAATACCGCTTATTTTACTGAAAACTGAAAACATTAAAAAGAACTCCCTAAAACTAACACGATTCAACACCAGCATCTATCCCTGAAATTCTTTCTCTTTGTAACAGTATTTAGAAGAACTCCTTCACTCTCTCATTTTGAAGTATTTACTAAAGCAGTAGTCTGGGAACCGTAGATGTCCACTAAGCGAGCTGCAATTCTCACAAACACAACCCTATCCAAGGTATGTTCTTCACTCAACTCCTCAAATTCAAGAAAAACCCTCACCTTCCTCAAAAATCTTAGCACTGCCGCTCAAAGATTAGATTTTGAAAACACCAATGGGTCTCAATGCCAAGTAGATGATTCTTTGGAATATAAAAAAAAACATAGTGAGAGCCAAAACCCTGCAGATTTTCATCACAAATCAAACCCCAATGAGGGTTATAGAGAAAGCAATACAAACGATTTTGTAAGTTACCCAGTTGGGCAAAATGGGAGTTTTAGTGGGTTTAATGAGCAAAATGAGTTTCACCAAAATTCTAGTGGGGTTTATAGGGAGAGCTTTAGAAGTACATATCTGAACAAGCCAACTGGGCAAAATGGAAATTTTAGAGGAAATTATGATCAAAATGTTGGGCAGGTGCAGCAGAACCTAATTGGGATTCATGCTAATAATTTAACAAGTTTGAAGCAGAATTCAAGTGGGTTTTATAGGGAAAGCACAAGAAATGGATTTCAAAATCACTCAGTTCAGCAAAATGGAAATTTTGGTGGGAATTATGGTTATAACAATGGAGAGTTCTTTCAGAACCATCATGTATATGGGGGAAATGGACATATACAAAATTCATGCGGGTCGTCCCACGAGGGTGCTAGTGAAGTGAGGCAAAACCCATATGGGTTTGATTCCCAAGGCCTTTCAGAATCTCAGGGAAGCCTAAATGGGAACTATAGGCAAAACTGTGGGCAAACTGAACAAGCCCCAGGTGATCATAACTTGGGCAATCTTGGAATGTTTCGGCATAGCCGAACCTCTGGACAGTATCAGCAGAACCAACATGTTGTACAATATCTGCCAACCTTGAATACTTTTCAGAGTATGACAGAGGGTTCTCAATTATCAAATAATCCAAAACAAGAGGGGAAATTTTTAGAGACACCTGAGAGTCACCAATATCTTGGTACTCTAGAGGAGCTAGATGGTTTTTGCAATGAAGGGAAAGTGAAGGAAGCCGTGGAAGTTTTAGGGTTGTTAGTTAAGCAATGTCATCCCGTGGATTTACCCCGATATTTGCAGTTAATGTGGGAATGTGGTGAGGCTCAATCTCTACAGGAAGCAAAATCTGTTCATGAACACATCATAAGATCACTGTCACCACTAGAAGTGAGTACCTATAACAGAATCATGGAGATGTATGGGAAATGTGGTTCTATGGATGATGCGTTCATGGTGTTTAATGCAATGCCAACCCGCAATTTGACGTCGTGGGACACTATGATGACATGGCTTGCTAAGAATGGTCTTGGGGAGGATGCCATTGATTTGTTCACTCAATTCAAGAAAACAGGAATGAAACCTGATGGTCGAATGTTTATTGGTGTTTTATCTGCTTGTAGTGTTTTGGGAGACATTGATGAGGGAATGTTGCACTTTGAATCAATGATCAAGGATTATGGCATAGTCCCATCCATGGATCATTATGTGAAGGTAATAGACATGCTAGGAAGTACAGGATATCTAGATGAAGCTTTTGAGTTCATAGAAAAAATGCCATTGGAGCCCAGTGTTAATATATGGAAAACCTTGATGGATCTCTGCAGAGTTCATGGGCACATGGAGCTTGGTGATCGCTGTGCTGAGCTTGTTGAGCAGCTGGACCCCTCACTCATGAATGAGCAATCGAAGGCTGGCCTTCTACATGTAAAACCTTCAGACCTTGCAAAACAGAAAGAGAAGAAGGAACTAGCAAGTCAAAGTCTTTTAGATGTTAGAAGCCGGGTCCATGAATATCGAGCGGGAGATAGATCTCATCCTAACACTAATAAGCTCTATGCGGAACTTAGGCATTTAAGGGAACAAATGAAAGAGGCTGGTTACATACCAGAGACTAGATTTGTGTTGCATGACATAGACCATGAATCCAAGGAGGAAGCTCTTCTTGCTCATAGTGAGAGACTTGCGATTGCTGATGGTCTCCTTAATAGTCCAGTTCGTTCACCCATTAGGATAATCAAGAATCTTCGTGTTTGTGGTGATTGCCATACTGCACTAAAGGTCATCTCAAAGATCGTTGGCAGAGAATTGATTATACGAGATGCTAAGAGGTTCCACCATTTCAAAGATGGGTTGTGCTCTTGCCGGGATTATTGGTGAAAAAAGAAACTTGAGGTACTATTCTATTTTACATTAAAAATTAATGATAATTAGTTTGAAAAATATATATTTTTGAGTTTCTATTGTTTGTGGATTTTATGTTTGAATATGGTATATTTTTGTTAAGCATGTTAGCAATGTTGACTCTTATGATGTGAAGTTATCTGAATTCTATTTTTGCTTTCTGTTTCCTGTTGAGATGGGATGATTGGTAAACAATAATCTAGTTGGATATTTACATCTTCAGCTCTAGCTTCTTACAGCCTCTATATGATTTATGTTATATCATCAAATAGACAAATCTAAGTAGAGGACATATTAAAGTGTTGAAGGTATATAGCCCGTGCCTATGTGAATCATAATCTTTCAGTGTTTGCTGTTAGTGGTGGTTTGAGGTGCATGTGTTATGCATGTCTAATGCCAATGGGAAGTGCTATAATTTTGCAACAGGCTTTTACATATTTGGAAATCATAATTTAAATTGAATGTGACATATTTTACAGGTAATATTGGAGGGTAGTTTCAAGACTGTCAATTTGGATAATTGACATGCATGGGTTGGTTGTAACACGTATTCATTTGATTATCCAACTTGCCCTAACTGCATTCTACACTTGTGAAGAATCTCATATTTATGCTGTGGTCAAATAAGTATAGGCACCGAGCTGCATTTGTTATTACTTATTAGACTTAACTAGGACTCAGATTGATATAATTTTCACTAGCTCCTTATCCATGCAAGGCATGGGATGGAAAATGATTTAAAAATGATGATTTAAAAATTTCTATTAAATTTGAAACATTAATTTTGAAAAGTTACTTTCAATGTATTCATTACCAAGATCCCCACCTCCCCCCTCCTCCTCCTCTTCTTTTTCATCCCATTACTGCTATATTATGGCATGGCCATTTTGCCAAAAATGTCACTGGGACATGACTGCTTTTGAACACATGAAGGACCACTTGCATACAAATTTATTTAGATAATTTCCATTATAGATATTGCAATTCATTGTAAATCCACATTCTTCAGCTGATAATTTTATCAACTAAAACAAGCCCAAATAATGTTCAAATAGTAGTATTATTAAAAAAATAATAATAAATAAATAAATAAATAAAAAACAGAAGTTGCCAAGAACCTAATGCTGAAACTTTATGTTCAAAATGAATAAATGACTACAACTGATAGCAATATGTTGAATGTTGGAATATCTTTTGACCTGCAAGTTCCCCTCATTTTGGGGTATCAAAGATAAAGGAATCTTTGAACATTGAATGCAGTTCGATTTTTATGTCAGAGGCCTAGCCACTAGATCATTTGAGCAACATGAATTGTAGACCTTATAGCTCTTTGATGACTTATTGCCTCCAATTAAGGGCTTTAATAATCTATGTATGAGAAAAGAACTAACTGAGGGTTTTTAGAGTTACGTTATATCCTGGATTGGAATGAGAATCAATTGAGGCCGTGAACATCTCAATATTTGTAGGATTGGAACACTAATGAGTCTAGCTCAAATGTCACTTCCTCCTTCCATAATAATGAGATGGGGAGTGAGATTGTGGATTTGGATGTGTATGACTTACGATAAAAAATTATTATAGAATTGGAATTTTAGTTTTATTTTTAAATCTTTAGTTTATTTTTGTTGTCTAGGGAATTAACAAAAAATGAGATGGCCAGTGAGATTGTGGGTTTGAAATCCATTGGATGCGCAAATAACTTACCAATAAAGAATTATTTTGTTGAATTGGAATTTTAGTTTGATTTTATTTTATTATTATTATTTTTTTTTTCATATGAAGATGCAATTTTTCAAAACACAGTTTTAATGGTTGCTAGTTGCAGGGACGTATCCTGTCTCTAATTTTTTGAAATTTATGGATCATTGTAATCCTAGAACTTAAATGTTATTCATCTAGTATACCTCTTGTGTACTTGATTCATTATTTTTGTTGATCAATATAATGTATTATTTATTTTTTGTATTTTCAGGGAATCAACTTTTGCAAAAATTAAGGGTAATGTTGCCTACTAACCACTTCTCCTAGACCTCGTAGATGCGAGAAGCCCTATGCATTTGGTATGACATTTTCTTTATTCTCTTTTCGTTTATCTTGATTTCACCTTTGGTTATATATATATATATATATATATATCATTGGCCTCTTCTTCTTCTTCTTCTTCTTATTATTATTATTATTTTTAGGGGGGAGGGGTGCTGGGTTTGTAAGATGGAATTAGCTCAATCTCATATTCTCATGTTAGAGTCAGGTCGTGCAGGTCTTGCTGTAGAGATTTCAAGGAAAAGCCGTGGTGCTTACTCACAGGAAACTAGTGAAGAAAAACAAACACAACTTGCCTAGATAACTCAGGAAGTCAGCAACTAATCACTGCCCCTGTGATGGATGATTTTTTACTATTATCAGGGTCTTGGCTCCGTGAAGGTATGATGAGGCAAACAATTGGAAAGTGGTGCATTCTCAGCCACACTGAAGCATTATTCTTTCAAGTCCTCTCAGATAAATTTTCTACTGTCTATGTGAACTAGCAGTAGCCATCTATATATTGTTAAAACATCAAGTTCAAATCCCCACTTATCCAAAAAATAAAAACAAGTTCAATCCCCAATTTTTATGGTAAAGGTTGGTTGTCAACCGTTATTATAGTTTTTCATGTGTTCAAAAGCAATCATGCCCCACAGTGACATTTTTGGCAAAATGGCCGCGTCAAGCTTGGCCATGCCATAATATAGCAGTAATGGGACGAAAAATACATTGAAAGTAACTTTTTTAAATTGATGTTTCAAATTTAATAGAAATTTTTAAATAATCATTTTTAATTCATTTTCAATCCCATACCTTGCATGGATAAGGAGCTAGTGAAAATTATATCAATCTGAGTCCTAGTCAAGTCTAATAACAGATGCAGCATGGTGCCTATACTTATTTGACCACGGCTAAATATGAGATTCTTCACAAGTGTAGAATGCAGTTGGGGCAAGTTGGATAATCAAATGAATACGTGTTACAACCAACCCATGCATGTCAATTATCCAAATTAACAGTCTTGATACTACCCTCCAAAATTAACTGTAAAATATGTCACATTCAATTTAAATTATGATTTCCAAATATGTAAAAGCTTGTTGCAAAATTATAGCACTTCTCATTGGCATTAGACATGCATAAGAGCATTCACAGCAGTAGAACTAAAATTTTAACTATTTGGCATTACAAAAAGTTACTTTATTTATTTTACCTACTCACATGCTATAGCAGTGGATCTATTTTAACTTTCAACACAATAAAATAATATATTCACTACAATAAAATAATATATTCACTACAATAAAATAATATATTCACTACAATAAACAATAATCACAACCACATGCAACTGCTACCGCCACCGTCGACTCTTCCACCGCCACTGCAATCACTACTGCCACCACCGACTCTTCCATCGCCACTGTGATCACTACCGCTGCCACTACCGCCGTCGCCACATAGTAGCAAATAACTGTATAATGTTAAAAAGTGATTTTTTTAACCCCAAATTATACTTGTAGGGTCAGGATTTGTGGCCCAAGTTCAAAAACAATAAATTTGTAGAGCGTGGGTGATAGAGTTAGGTTAACTATTGAACTTACAACAGTTGATCACAACATACCAGTATTAACCAGCATAAAAGTATACGTAAAGACTAAGTGAGTTCAAGTTCGAAGAGACTTCTAATAAATTGAATACAGATTACAGTTCTTAGGGTTACAAATCCACCTCCCCTTCTTTTAGGAGTCCTTCTTCTTTATATAACATCCTCCCCTCCCATCTCCATCGTCCACTTGTTTTTTTATCTAGGCTTCTACTTGAGTGTATGTCATGTCATGTATCTTCTTCAGCTTTTTGTGAGTGGTGGTAGATGAGATTACCCTGTTCAGGGGTCTTCTCCACATAAATGCGGTCAGAAAAGTTGCTGCAGTGTATTTAATACAGTAGTAGTAGCTTTTTCCTTAGATATTTCCTCATTCTTATCGTCTCCAGATATACTCAGAGCTTATCTTGATCAATAGGAATGCTTGGAAGATCATTCGGACCTTCTACACATTTGATTAATCAATACTATTCGCATCCAAGGAATAGAATCTCTTCGGACCGATGGCGACCTTTTCGGATTGTACTCATCTTTCTTTTCCGGATATCCTTCTTCCAGATGGACCTTGCCCATACCACTTCCTTCCCTTCGGATGCACAGTAGTCCTCAAATGGGGCCCTGGGTCCACTACGTTAGGTTGGGCCTTCCCCCCCCCCCCTTCCCCCCCCCCCCCCCTCCAATACTTATACATTTTTTTTTTTTTACAAAAACAATTTCTCAATCATCATAATAGCAAATAAGAAACTAGAGTAACAATAATATTTTGTTTTAACCCCAAATTACATACATACAAATTTATCTTTTGACTAAAAAAAAAATTTCAATCATCATGATAGCCTATTATCGTCTCAATCTTCTAATATTTTATTCTATCTCTCCCTTTCTTCTCTAACTCTCCCTCTTCTCTAACTATCTTTCTATTTCTCTGTCTCTCATTTTCTCTCTATTTTTTTTTTTTTTTCTCTTCACTCAGTTGTTTTTGGTTGGGTTGAATCGGTGTTTATTGGGTTTAAAGTGGTGGTTTGAATCGGCTGGGTTTCAGAGGTGGCTTGAATCGGTGTGGGTTTCAAAGGTGGTTTGAATCAGCTGGGTTTCAGAGGTGTGTTGGCTGGGTTTCAATTCCAGTATTAACGTTGAATCGGTGGTTGGGTTTCAAAGGTGGGTTGAATCGGTGTCGTGGGTTGAATCGGCGTGGGTTGCTGAATAGTTGTGGGTTGCTAAATCTGTGGTGGGTTTTTGAATTAGTTTCGGTGGCCGGAGTTTGTTTGAATCGATGAGAGTGGTGGAGCCATGGAGATCAAATTGGTGGTTGCATTTTGCTTGGGTTTCAGTTGTTGAGTTTTGCATTTTAAATCGGTGTGGATTTTGTTGTTATGGTTTGAATTGGTGGCTAGAGCTCATTTGAATCGATATGAAGAGTGGTGGAGCCATGGAAATCAAATTGAGTGGTTGTGCTTTGCATGAGTTTCATTTGTTGCGTTTTATGTTTTTTAATCGGGCTGGGAATAAAAAAAAAAAAAAATTAGTTCTTAGCTACAATACATAGCTATCTATAACTGTTCACTGTAACAATGAAAGTAAAAAAAAAAAAAAAATACATTTAGCTCCACTGCTATATGGTTGATTTTTGTGTTTTGGTAGAGCTAAAATAACTATATAGCTATTTAGCTTCACTGTTACAAGTGCTCTAACACATGCACCTCAAACCTCACCACTAACAGCAAACACTAAAAGATTATGATTCACATAGGCATGGGCTATATACCTTCAACACTTTAATATGTCCTCTACTCAGATTTGTCTATTTAATGATATAACATAAATCATATAGGGACTGTAAAAAACAAGAGCTGAAGATGTAAATATCCAACTAGATTATTGTTTACCAATCATCCCATCTCAACAGGAAACAAAAAGCAAAAATAGAATTCAAATAACTTCAAATCATAAGAGTCAACATTGCTAACATGCTTAACAAGAATATACCATATTCAAACACAAAATCCACAAACAATAGAGACTCAAAAAAAAATATTTTTCAAACTTATTATTATTAATTTTTAATGTAAATAATACCTCAAGTTTCTTTTTTCACCAATAATACCGGCAAGAGCACAACCCATCTTTGAAATGGTGGAACCTCTTAGCATCTTGTATAATCAATTCTCTGCCAACGATCTTTGAGATGACTTTTAGTGCAGTATGGCAATCACCACAAACACGAAGATTCTTGATTATCCTAATGGGTGAACGAACTGGACTATTAAGGAGACCATCAGCAATCGCAAGTCTCTCACTATGAGCAAGAAGAGCTTCCTCCTTGGATTCATGGTCTATGTCATACAACACAAATCTAGTCTCTGGTATGTAACCAGCCTCTTTCATTTGTTCCCTTAAATGCCTAAGTTCCGTATAGAGCTTATCAGTGTTAGGATGAGATCTATCTCCCGCTTGATATTCATGGACCCGACTCCTAACTTCTAAAAGACTTTGACTTACTAGTTCCTTCTTCTCTTTCTGTTATGCAAGGTCTAAAGGTTTTACAGGTAGAAGGCTAGCCTTCGGTTGCTCATTCATGCGTGAGGGATCCAGCTGCTCAACAAGCTCAGCACAACAATCACCAAGCTCCATATGCCCATGAACTCTACAGAGATCCATCAAGGTTTCCCATATATTAACACTTGGCTCCAATGGCATCTTTTCTATGAACTCAAAAGCTTCATCCAGATATCCTATACTTCCTAGCATGTCTATAACCTTCACATAATGATCCATGGATGGGACTATGCCATAATCCTTGATCATTGATTCAAAGTGCAACATTCCCTCATCAATGTCTCCCAAAACACAACAAGCAGATAAAACACCAATAAACATTCGACCATCAGGTTTCATTCTCCCCCCCCCTAATTTTTTTTTAAATAATATAATTATATAACTATATATTTAGGTTCTAATTTTAGCAACTTCGTTCAATAAAATTACATTTTGTTTCCCTTATTGATCATTATAAGAGAAATGCTACAGCTATAAACTTTTTTACAATATTTTTACAAACTATTGAGGTAACAAATTCTTATTAGTTTGCATCTGAGTCTACTACTTATATCACTCTTTTACTTACTAATAAGTAATAACCACTAATCACAACAACAATTTGTAAAAAAATTTGTAGATTTCGTATTTTCGTCCTTTTAAAGTCCATTAAAAAAATTATAGATCTAAAATCTAAAAAAAAAAAAAAAATACAAGCCCTAAATATTAGCCCAACAACAAAAATTACCAATAGGCAATAGCAAAGCTAAAAAAAAAAATTGAGACTAATCAACCAATTTTACCAAAAACAAACAACTTAGCCCTTCAAAAAACAAATAAAATAATTTTGTCTTTACTAACAAAAGACACGCTCTACACACACAATAAAAAAATAATAATAAAAGAAAACTTTTGCCGACTAAGAAATAGAGCCGAAAGTCGAAAGCCGAAACCACGGCATGTAGCTAACAATAAAACCGCTCTCCCTAACTCCAAGTCCTGGCCTGTCCCTGCGACAATAGATGGGTGGTAACCAGCAGTGGTTGGTGACAATGTTCAACAACTAAAAACAACCAGCAACCAATGGCCAGAATGTGGCAGACAACGATGGTCAAGTTGACAACGATTGGATAGGGGGCAATGACCATCAATGATATGGAAGGAAGTAGTAGTAATGGCAAATTGAAACTTGAAAGGGGTAAAGAGCTGCGGGATAAAGTCCAAGCTATTTTTTTGGAAAAAAATTTATGCTTATGATATGGAAGGAAGTAGTGGCGATGGAAAAATGTGTTGAAACTTGAAACTTAAAAGGGGATAGGAATTGTGGGATGAAGTCCAAGCTTTTCCTGAAAAATGTTATATACTTTTTAAACCGTGATTTTAGTGCATATATTAACAACACAAAAAAAAAAAAAAAAAGTTTTTCGTTGATTGACATTTTTAATTGTACCAAATATTAATTATTTTTTTGAAAACATTTCACACAAAAATAAATAGAACTTTTTATTTATTTTTTTGGAAAAATTTATCGGATGTCTTAAGGATTTTGGTTTGAAAAATATTTTTAGAATTTTTTTTATGAAAATAGAAAAAAGCAACAGATTTTTTGGACAATTTTTTAATATTTTTCATAAAAGTAATATTAAAATTTTATTTAAATAATATATTAACAAATATCCTAAAAACACTCATTCCTTATTTTTATAATTGGATTTTATTATATGAGAAGAAAGAAAAGAAGATTTGAGTTAATTAATATCTGTTGCTTTCACAAGGCATGGTATCTCATTCATTATGTCACACTAAATTAATCATTTATTCATTTAATTTGAAAACCCACAATTTATTCCAAAAAAGAAATGATATATTTACAATATTTTTACAACAAATCTTAAGTAGTAGATTGTTATTAGTTGTTATTGTTGGAGCAAAAAAGTAATCTTAGTGTTAGTTTTAAATTTGAACCAATAACAATTAACCACATGTAATTTATTGTAAAATTGTTATAGACATATCATCTTTTATTGCAAAAACATTTTAGTGCACTTGAGTTACAAATATATACTTCTAGAATTTCATTAAGACAGACAAACTCTCATTATTGTCTCACATTTATGTTGACATTTAACACGGCCTTATTTTGACGAGCATTTGACACGGCCTTGAGTTTGAAAAAACAATCGTGCACCTATTCGCAGAAAAAATCGTGCACCTATTCGTAGACTTTCCTATTAGCAAAGTCAAATTGACATTCTACAGTAAAATTACCATAACTCAAAGTCTCGAATACATTAACCTCTCTGTTTTACTCAAAAAAAAGAAAAAGAAACATGCAGATTTAAAAGAAGAGTCCACGCGAACCGGGGTCAAGACTCAAAGCATGAGGTATAGGACCCACATAATTGTTAAAGGGATACTGTATAAACGAGACTAGTAAAAAAATAAAAGAGTACTAATCATTTTTTTACTAGTCTCATTTAGACACGTGATAGAACCATCTTTGAGTCGCAGTTTAGAATTTCAAAGTTCAGAGAACCAAAGCAACAACAATCTCATTCCTTAACAAACCCAGTCTTGGCTCAGGACTCACGAAGGACCCAAATGGCTAAATCATTTATAAAAGTCCTTGGCTTAAGAATGGTAAAACAATCGAGAAGCCCAACTTTGGCAAATAGAATCCAAAGCCGAAAAGCAGTGTGAACAGAACATGCCCCACTGAGAACGCAAAATTCCAACATCGAAAATAGAAATCCACCATATCCATAACCAACAAAATCCTTAAAACAATAAAGCGAAATCAAGCAAAGCATTAAACTACCTTGATTTGGACCAAGCCAATGCTCAAAAAGAAGTCACACCCAACATTTCTTTCTCACTCAGATTCTCAGAACATACAAGACACAACATATAAACAAGCATTTGTAGCTCAAATTAGGCAATTAAACAAACCAACTCCTTTACAGTACAATCATGAACTTTAAAGAAAAAAACAACATAATAATCTCAAACTTTTATGCATTGCATTGCCACAACCCCAATAAACAAAAGACGTTTCATGATTCCAACTTTAAAGTGTGAAAAGCAAAAGCAAACATATCCTCACAAACATAATCGACCAACAAAAAATCCTTACCAGAAAGAAAAAGCCAAGGAAAAACGCCAAACATATATATATATATATATATTTCCAGATCGCATTCCCTACGAAAATTTTATTATGTACACATTCACAAGGAGAATTACAAATTAACATGGACAAAATATCACCAAAAAAACCCATATATCCCACATTTCCATTTTCCCTAGTTCCTACAAATAATTAATTACAACCCAAAGACCCAACTTTGTTTACAAAATCCCTCAATTCATGTAAGCTGGAAAGTAATTAAAAATTGGAAACTTACAGGAAATACCAAAAATCAAAAGGTTGTAGAGTTAGCACCATACAAGTTTTTCCCGGCAACCCGGTATCGACTCCGACTCATTCCGCCGGAGTTCAAAATCCCTTCCCAGTCCTCTCCTTCTTCGCCTCCATCCTCCTCTTCTCTTCCCTTCATCATTCTCAAAATCCGCTTCGCCTTTTCCCTTGCCCTTTCGCTTCCTTTCTCTTCCACTTCCCTCAATGCCTCAACAGCTCTTGCTTCTTTTGCCAATCCCCTGAATCTCATACTCCCTTGGCTCAGGGCATACAACGCGGCCACGCAGTTCTCGCGCGTGGCCTCAGACTCTGCTCCCTCGCCATTCCTAAGCATTCCCACCAAACATTCCACCGCATTGGCGTCCAGCATAGCTGACCTCCCTTCCACGGACACAGCCAAGTTGCATAGAATCAACAGCACGCGACTCGCTGACTCGCCGGTTTTAGCCATTGATAAAAGACTCGGCACGGCTCCGAGTTTCACCAGCTTGACTCGGTTGCTTTGGATTAGAGTCAAGTGGTACAGTGCCAGCGCCGAGTCGTGCCGAGTTCGCTCGCTTTCTGATCTCAGCGCGTGCATCAATGGCGGCAGAGCTCCTAACACTCCGATTGCCATTTTGTTGTCGTCCTCCAACGCTAAGCTGAAGAGCGCGCCGGCGGCGTGTTCCTGCGACTCGCTGAATCCGCCTTTCAACGCGTCGATCAAGAGCGGAACGAATCCTGACCGCACGATCTGCACCTTGTTGCGCTTTTCCAAAGAGAGGTTCACCAGCAAAGCGATGGCGTTGACTTGTACGGTGGCGTATTTGGATTGGATCAACGATCGGACGGCGGAGAGTAGCCGAGCAGTACAGAGCGAAACCCTAAGGTCTTCTCTGGTCCTCGTGAGCTTTCTCAGCGAAACCACAGCTTCTTCTTGCTCATACACCTCCGCACTTTTCAACTTCACGATGAACTGGTCCTCTTCGGGAGTGGAAGAGGTAGAGCCTATGGTTAAGCTTAGAATTTCGTTGGCGACGATTTCGGAGGAGGAAGATGAGGAAGAGTAACACATAGGCCGAGTCGCGAGTGGTAGAGGAGTACCTGGACTCCCCGCCGCGATAACCACCGACTCGTCGGAGGAGCTAGAGTGGAAGTGATTGACTCGGTGACCTAACTCAGTCGCCGCGTGCGACATAATCAACGGCGGATTCTCCGCCACGCCTCTCAGAAGCTCCCGCTCCGAAATCCTAATCTCCGGACCCGAATTCCTCTCCTCCGCCTCCATTGCCGACCGGACCATCCGATCCACGGAGCCGTAATCCGGTGCGGACGGGTGCTGCGTACCGTTGCTCTCGCACCACTTGAGGATCGTGGACTTGAACGCCTTGTTCGGAATCTCCGTCGTGAAATCGGGTCTCGACCCGTCTTCGAGTCTCGGGGAATACCTGAGGTCGCGGCAGACGCGTACGGACACGCGCTCGAACGTTTGACCCGAAGAGACGACAACCGGGTCGGACATTAAGGACCCGGAAATAGGGCAGATGAAATCCTTAGGGGTCTGTTTGGGACTGGAGTTAGAGCGGTGAAATGAAATTTTCCACCTGTGTTTTCCGTTTCCGCCCATTTGGGGTTCTGGGGTTATCTCTCTCTCTTTCTATATTTCTATCTTACTTTTCTCTCTCTGTGAAGTTGATGAGGGATGAGAGATTCTTCAATTTATTATTGTTGTTGTGAATGAGAATTATATTATTTATTTATGGGGTCAGAAGACTCAAAACATACAGGGGCAATCTAATTGGGCTTTTGGTGAAAGAGAAAATGAGAAATTCTGAGTTGAGAGTTTGTGGGGTCCATAGGAGTGTTGGTGAGATGAGAATCATGAGAGTTAGCAATATATTATTGTTATTATTTTTTTTGCTAAACAGTTAGCAATATATTATTGAGGTTTATAAAGATCTAATATTTGATTGAATTAGTCAAGGAAGAGTGATTTGACTTTTTGATAATGTTCTATAAAACTTTAGACATTTGAGAGTTGAGGACTCGTGGCTATGAGAGATGCAACTATGTAAGAAAGTTTTTATTTATTTATTTTATTTATTTATTTATTTTTTTAAGATCAGTTTCAAGTTTGACCTTAATTTTGTACTAGCATTTACAGCTTTTTTTTATTTATTTATTCTTTTTTCTTTCTTTCAAGTTTTTAGTACAACATTGACTAGCCAATCAAAAGTCTTTGCAATCTCTTTCTGCTTTCCTGTCTGCTGCTTTGCTGATATTTTTTAATATATTATTTACTGAGTGTAATACAAATAAATATCTAGATTGCAAATGGGAGATGAAGATTGGGAGTTTAAAATGTGAGATAAGAAAAGCTAATCCAAATATGAGATGAGAACAATATTTACTCATGGAGTGAGAGTATCAGTATATTGCCTCATTCCTTCTTCTTCTTTTTTTTTTTTTTCTTTTTTTTTAAGAATCCAATTGGAAAGATTTTATTACCAAAACAGAACTATGCAGAGTCACCATTTGTGAACACTGTTTGTATATAGAGAATAATTTTGGTCTAAATTTGTTTTCCTTTTATGAGTAATTGGATTCAAGGTTTATTTGCATTGCTTACTGTAAGTTCCAGATTTGAGTTTCTAACCCAAAAGGTGGGTAGACTTAGGTTCAAAAAGTCTAAAAACATGAATTTGTAGAGAGTGGGTTAGAACAACTGGGCTTTAATGAATCAGACAAGCACTAAAATGGTTTCAGATAATAAAAGAATGAAAATAGACGAGCTTGCACTAAAGAAAATCGTTCTCGGCTCAGTCCAAGGAGATCAGTTCTTATATATTTCTTTCAGGTTTGATTAAAAAGTCAGTTCTTGATGCTGTAGTAATTTTTTCTTAATTTCTCGATCTCTTTCTCTCACTGCCCTTTCCTTCCTTTATACTACCTTCCCCTTTCATCTCTACCTTTCACGTGCAGACCAAATGGTTGGTGTTGATACTTGTCTCATTAGCACCTTCTTGAAGTCTCTGTGTAGTAGTTATAAGGTTGAAAACCACTGTTCAGGTATCATTTTCACATTAATGCGACCAGAGAGTTAGCTGCAGAGCATTTAATGTAGCGGTAGCAACTTTCTCCTTTGATATTTTAGGACTCTCCCCTACCATATGTTTTTGCAATGCTTATCCGTACCAACAAAACTTCCTGGAACGTTCCCCTGAATAGCAGACCACCTATCCGGACCTTGACTTTTGTTAGCCGAGGAGGCATTCATCCTCGGCTCACCCTTCTAGGCCATTATGGCCAAAACTAACTTTTTCATCCACTAACATGGACTCCCTTGACAATGTTTACTCATCCTCGGACGACTCCAAATCCTCGGCTTGGGCCTTAGACCCAAAATATACATAGATAGTGAGCTCCTAGGCCCAACGCTCTTACACTTACAATTGACATTGAATTGATTTGCTCACTCTTAAATTATTCTAGTTTTGTATCTTTGGGTCACAAAAGGAAGATGAGAAAAGTTAACGGATGCTAAGGGCATTGGTTAAGAAATTTTTTTAGAAAGTTTTTTATAAGGAAAAAAATGAATTTTTTAACGACTTTTTTATATTTCTCATGAAAGCAGTATCAACACTTTCAGTAGTTCATTAACAAATGTCATTCATTAACAAGACCCAGAGCAGTTAACAAATTCAAAATGTGGAAAAAAGAAAGCCCTAGACCTAGCAATCAATGAAAAGACCTGCAACTCTTTGCACAACTGTTGTTTTCTCAACTAATCCTTGAACTAAAACTGGGGTAGTTAAAAGGGAGAAAAAAGTACCTAATATTTTGGATGCATGCAATATTACATAGCACATGAATCCAATCCACCGGTAAGGTCTATGTATTAGAAATGTGACGCTATATGTATGTGAAACCCAAGATATTGCGTTAGACAAAAGAACAGATAATAAAGATAGATGGGGAGCTTTCCTTCTTAATCACTTAATTGTTTTTTGGCTACCTTTGGTTAAAAATGAGAATTGGAATGGTTTTGGCCTTTTAGCCTTTTAGGTCTTTAAAGTTTTAAAGGAGAGATGGGAGAAATCTTCAGCAAGATTTTCACTTTCTGCTTGGAAACGGGACCCATTACTAGAAATTATTCCTGTCCTCTTCGGCTAACATAAGTATTCGTCTTCTTTTTGAGCTTCGAATAATGATCATCACAACCTTTGGCTTGCATGCCAAATTATCAAGATATGAATAGTAAAATAAAAGCAGTACAATTATTTCAGAATATTTTTTTAATCATTAAAAATTATTTCATAATTTTTATTTCAACCATTTATGTTCACAAGAAAGTGAAATCACTTAATTATTTTTAAAAGCAATGTTAGTAGTACAAAGTTTATAATTAGAGTAAAATCATTTTCATATGGACTCACCATTAGATGTCACTTTATTATGTATTAATTAAAACAGATTATGGGTTATAGTTAGTTCAATTGGTAAAGTCATTTCTTCTAATTTTTTTTTTTTTGGGTAAAGTCCCTTTTTCTCAACAAAAAAAAAAAAAATGATAAAGTTTCTGATAATTGAATAAGAAATCAGGGATTTAATCCCTTTTACACAAAAAATTGATTGGTGTCTTAGTCTGATAATAATAAGTACAACCATAAGAAGCAAATGTCATATGTTGAAAATATATCCCAAACAAAAAAAAAAAAAAAATTGTAACGTGGTATGGTTCATCAAGTAATAAAGTCTTACATTGATTAATAATAGCAAGATTGAGTAGTTAATATAATTAGTATATAACTCATGCTTATGCAAATGAGTAATAAATTGTAGTAGTGTTATTGATATTAGTTTGAGTTATTAAACATATAAGATATTAGTACGACTAGGACATTTGGAAGTATTAAAATGATTTTTCCTTGCAATTCTCATGATATTAGTTATGTCAAGTTTCTCATTACATTACTGTAGGGTCAGTTTTCGTAGCCCAAGCCCAAAAGATATGGGTTAAAGGCCCAACGAACCCACGACAATGAATTTGTAGAGAGTGGGCGAAAGAGCTGGGCTGGTTATGAATTAAACAATGGTTGGCTAGGGTACTTGAGGTGGTGATAACATGAAATAATGCTTGAACAACTCCATGAATGAATGTCCGAAGAGATGTTTTATTGAGTGAACAGTAATTACAACATTCAGAGTTACAGTAAAACTTTTCTTTTTCTCTCTCGTCTTTTTCCCTCTCCCTTCTTATCAGGGACCCTTCTTCTTTATATAACACCATTTCCCTTCATCTCCATCGTCCACTTGTTCTTCATCTGTGTATCTACTTAAGTACATGTCACGTCGTGTGTCTACTTTAGTTCTTTGTGAGTGGCGATAGTTGAGGTTACACTGTTCAGGGGTCTTCTCCACATAAATGCGGCCAGAAAAGCTGTTGCAGTGCATTAAATACGGTGGTAGCAGCTTTTCCTTTAGATATTTCTTCGTTCTGATCATCTCCAGGCCTACCCAGAACTTATCATTATCATTGGGATTACTAGGAAGATCATTTGGACCTTCCATACGTCTGATTGATCAAGGCTATTTGTGACCGAGAAGTAAGACATCTTTGGACCAATAGTGACCTCTTCGGACGGTACTCCCCCTCTACTTCTAGGCTTCCTGCCTTCAGATGGATTGTCCTAACCAATTATTGCTCTTTGAAAATATAATACTCCTCACCATGGTGCCCCAAGCCCATTAAGTAGCTCTGGGTTTTTACCCCCCACAATAGCCCCTCAAAATCTTAATTTTTCTCTTGCATCCGAAGAGAAAAAATGGGATTTTGACTTGTCACGGAGTAAAAGCTTGAAAACAAAAAAAAATTCATCCTGGCACGTGTGTAGGTATAGATGCGCGCGTTCCATCATTGCTGCCGTTGTTTTCTGTATTCCCAAAGCGCTATATTAATTACTCCAGGTGGCGTCTTGTCCTTTGCATCCAACGGTGGGCTATTGATCCAATGGACGGGGTTCTTCCTCAAGATTTGGGCGAAATAACTTCTGCCCCTTCGTTTGACCTCGTATAAAATCTCAGAGGTAGACATTTCTTCCTTACTTTGCAACTCTCAGACCATCCCACAAGAACAAGCACACAAACGCTCCGAGCTCTTCCAATCGCTGATTTCAATCCTTCCTAGAGTTTTCAAGAATCCTTCTGCGAGTTCAGAGATCAATCTCTAGTTCAGTTCCTGTAAGTTTTCATCATCTCAATCCTTCAGTTTTCTCTTCGGCTGTCCTTTTTTCCCTTTGAGCGACCATTTCCTCACTGGTACATCGTACTTCCATTTTTCCGTTAAGGAGTGATGGGTAAACTCCAGTATTTGGTAGACAGTCCTGCCCAATTGGAGAAGTTTAGGGCTACATACCGCATACCTCTAAACGTGGGTGTGAGGTATTGCCCTCCAGAGAAAATACTAACTGATCGGAAAACGGGAGAAGTCGTGATTCCTGTCATCGCCTTCCTAGAAGGGCGAATGACAATTCCTATGGGCCCTATCACCACTAGCTACCTTCGAAACCATAGGATTATCCCTTGGCAGTGCGCGCCTAATATGTTTAGGATCTTAGGAGCAATTGAGGACCTTAACCGTCACCTAGGATTGGGACTCACTTGGATCGATGTGGTGCACATATACGAGTTCCACAGCCAGCAAGGGACGGGATATTATTTAAAATCCTGGTCCGACATTGTTAGGCTCATTTCCGGCCTCCCCAAATCCAATAAAGGGATGAAGGATGATTATGTGATCATCTCGGGCGCATGGCATAACGGCCCTCACTGTCTGACCAAGCCAGGAGAGATAGGTGGGACACATTAGACTTAGGCACACTAACCATAGGCTTAGGATCTTCGTCTTTTAACAGTTTTTTATTCTTCTTGTGTTGCTGTTTTCAAGTTTCTAACAAAGCTCTGCTGTGACTTGTAACAGATAAAAGAAACATTTCTCCTCGGCTCAGCCTCACCAACGTCGCCGCGCTTAACTTTTTATTACGGTCAAAGATCTTTGTAAGCGAGGACGGACAACTCCGATCGGCTCCCCTCATCCTAGGGTACACAGCGAAGCCAAAAGACTTCCAACCGGTCGGCAACGCGATAACTCAGGGAGATCATTGCCTCAGCCGTATTGACGTCGCGTGGAAGGGTTTTTTGGCACCGTACGAGCTTTCACCTGTACCACACCCAAACCCCCAGGGTATACCCCCTCTCATCTAGCCACTCCAGCAAGTTCTCCTCGGACCAAAGGTTGAGGGTGAAAAGGTTGGTTCCTCCACCTCCTCGCTAGAGGAGCAAATAGATACGTTCCACTTCGGGGGGGAAGCTTCAGGGGCAAATCAAGTAGTAGAGGTCTCGGACGCTGAGGAAGAAGGTGACAGGCAGTCCAGTATCCACCTAATTTTGATAACTGCCCTTCCCGGAGATTCTTCGGACGACGACATGGTGGATTTAAAGAGCCTAATGAAGAGGAGGGGCACTAAGGCAGAGACGAAAGGGACTGGAACGTCTCAGCTAGCTGCGAACCTTCCACCGCCGCCCCCTCAGATTCCGCTGGATCTTGGGGCCAAGCAAGTGCCAGATCCGAAAAAGAAAAGACCAATTGTTGACGCTGAGGAGAGGGAGGTGGCCCCTCCAAGAGGCGCTAAGCAGCAAAAAGTGACAAAAGGTCATCGCGACAAGAGGGCCTCCTCCACTGAGAGCAAAGAGGACATACACGTGGCCGAGGTGCGCCGAGGGCCCTGCGTCTGGTGCCCTAGGTTGGAGTTAGACGGAGCTCCTATCCCCTGGGATACCTCCCTCAGAAACTACAACGGGGGGAGGGCAGGCCTTGTTGTCGAGGCTCTGGAGCAGCCTCTTCTCCTCCCGAAGGATATGGACTTGTATCTGCGCTTCAACCAGTACGAGCTCTTCGAGTCCCTCAAGAGGGATATTGCTATGGTGAGTGGATTGATCACCTTAGTTTATGTACCCCCATCCCTTTTTTATTCTGCCCCTGCCTTTACTCTACGTTGATAACTCTTGTCGTGTAGGTTACCCAGCAGATATACGTGGCCGAGGAGTGGAACAAGAAAGCCCACCTCGAGGCCCAAGTTGCGGCCCAATCCCAATCGGAGGTCGAAAGGTCTCTGGATAGCTTCAAGGAAAATTACACTCTGCTCTCTGAGCAGTTAAAGGACATGACCAACCAGAGGAACAGCCTTAAGGCTGGTCTGAAGAACGCTGAGTCTCAGGCCGAAGACCAGCGCAAGAGGCTGAACCTGGCAGAGATCAACCTAGCAACTGAGAGGGAGATGGTGAAGGGTCTCAGGGCCGAGCTTCAGAGGGCCAAGGAGAATGCCCGAGTAGTCGAGGAGAATGCTCGGTTGGCAAATGAGGTAGTTGAGGCTGAGAGGAAGGCAGCTTACTAGCTGGGGGTAGAAGAGGTCGGGAACCAGCTTACAGAGCAATTTGCCACAGTTGCCCGAGATTACTGTGATGTAACTTGGCAAAAGGCGCTGGACACTGCTGGAGTCCCCCTCGATTCCGACCTGAGGCTACCTGGGAGCATTTATTATGACCCTGAAATCCAAGTGCTCCCAGGGTCTGATCCTCCTCCTCCCACACAGCTTCCGAAGGCTTCGGAGCAACCCATAATCGGCCAACTCCCCCCAGCTAGCCTCGAGGTTGCACAGGAATCTAGTCGGTCCGACGAGCCTGTTGAAGCTCCTCAGGACAAGGGCAAAGCTTTGATGGAGAAGAAGACCCTCCCAGAGCCCAAAGACCAAGCTGCTGATCCTTCGGTCTTTCAGAAGAAAGCCTAGGGACTTAGGGGTTTCTTATTTTGTATTTACTATATTTTCTTCTGTTTGGTGAGGATTTTGTAAACTTTTCTCCTTTTTAATTAATGAAAACTCTTTCGCTTTTATTTCTTGTGTTGTGTGTGATACCACTTACTATTGTTATTAAGTCCTGTACTTTAACTTTATGGGAATGTGGGTGATCGTGATCCTAATATCATGTTAACAACACGCATGACTAAGATTGGTATTAAAAAGGGACAGAATGTATGAGAACTATTGCTAAACAACAAAAACTACAGGGGTTAATTTAAACACATTCAGGAATTTCAATCATGGCTCATCAGAGAGTGATACTTCAATAATAACCATTACATTGGATTTAGATTCAAACATTCAGAGAGCTATGATAGAGTGTTAACTAACTCAAGTCATCTGGTCCGAGGACTACAAGCATGAATGGATTTAAGTTTAAATACTTAAAGAAATCGTAACAAAGTGCTAACTAACCCATATCATCTGGTCCGAGGACTACAAGCATGAATGGATTTAAGTTTAAACACTTAAAGAAATCGTAACAGAGTGCTAACTAACCCATATCATCTGGTCCGAGGACTACAGGCATGAATGAATTTAAGTTTAAACACTTAAAGAAATCGTAACAGAGTGCTAACTAACCCATATCATCTGGTCCGAGGAGTACAGGCATGAATAGATTTAAGTTTAAACACTTAAAGAAATCGTAACAGAGTGCTAACTAACCTATATCATCTGGTCCGAGGACTACAGGCATGAATGGATTTAAGTTTAAACACTTAAAGAAATCGTAACAGAGTGCTAATTAACCTATATCATCTGGTCCGAGGACTACAGGCATGAATGGATTTAAGTTTAAACACTTAAAGAAATCGTAACAGGTTGATATGCTGATTAAAAGAAAATTTTGATTAATAATAATACCTTTTGAGGTTATTTACATTCCATGGGCGTGGTATCACATGACTATCTAGGTCTTCAAGGAAATACACCCCAATGCCAGCTCCCGAAGTAATACGATATGGCCCTTCCCAATCAGGCCCTAATTTTCCCCAAGCTGGGTTCTTTGCAGTGCCAACCACCTTTCTTAATACCAGATCCCCAGGTTCCAGAGGTCTGAGCCTTACGTTGGCGTCGTAGCCCTGTCTAAGCTTTTGTTGGTAATGTGCTAACCGGACCATTGCATTTTCCCTCCTTTCATCAATTTGGTCCAAACTCTTCTCTAGCTGCTCATTGTTACCTGTCGGACTAAACGAGCTAGTTCTCAATGTCAGGAATCCAGTTTCCAAAGGTATAACAGCTTCAGCCCTGTAGGTCATTGAGAAGGGGGTCTCTCCAGTAGACCTACGTGGAGTAGTTCTGTAAGCCCAAAGCACATGTGGCAATTCTTCTACCCATTTGCTCTTCGCATCATCTAATCTCTTTTTCAAGCCATTCACAATGACCTTGTTAATAGCTTCTGCTTGGCCATTACCCTGGGGATAAGCTGGGGTGGAGTATCTATTCATGATCCCCAGTTTGCTACAATAACTCCTAAATGCTTTACTATCAAACTGCAGGCCATTGTCCGAGATGAGAATACATGGGACTCCAAATCGAGTAACTATACTCTTCCACACAAACCTTTGCATATCTACGTCTCGGATGTTGGCAAGAGGTTCTGCTTCAACCCACTTGGTGAAGTAATCAGTGCCGACCAGCAGATATTTCTTGTTTCTTACAGCCTTAGGGAATGGTCCCACGATATCCAAGCCTCATTAGGCGAAAGGCCATGGGATGGATAGCGGGTTGAGAGTCCCCTTTGGCTGATGAATGTGTGGGGCAAATCGCTGACACTGATCGCATTTTTTAACATAATCCAGGGCTTTTTTTTGCATGTTTGGCCACCAATAACCTTGAGTGATAGCTCGGTGAGCCAAGGATCTACCTCCAGTGTGGCTTCCCCAGATTCCTTCATGCAGTTTCTCTAGTAACAGCTCAGTCTTTTCAGGATGCATGCACAACAAGTACGGTCCTGAATAGGAACGTTTGTATAGTTTCTGATTTTCAGATAACCAGAACCTGGCTGCTTTCCTCCGAATTTTATCGGCTTCTCCCTTTTCTTCAGGCAAGATATCTTCCTTTAGAAACTTAACTAAAGGGTCCATCCAACTGAGTCCAGCCCTGACTTGATGTACTTAAACTACTTCTTTTCTTGCTTCGGTAGGCTTATGCAAGTCCTCGACGAGGATAACTCTCGGCAAATCTTGTGGCGAAAAGGTGGCTAGAGTGGCCAAGGAGTCAGCGTGTGTGTTACCATTCTTAGGGATATGCAGCAAGCTGAAAGATTCGAACCCTGACTGCAGATGTTTAACTCGGCTCAAGTATCCCTGCATTCTTTCATCCTTTGCCTCAAACTCCCCCTGTACTCGACCTACAATCAACCTTGAATCCGAGAATAACTTTACTGCCATTCCCCCCATCTTTTGGACCATACTCATCCCCATCAATAGGGCTTTGTATTCCGCCTTATTATTTGTTGCCGAGAAGCCCAACCTTAATGCTTTCTCAATGATGATTCCCTCGGGGGATATCAGCACTAGCCCCACTCCAGAGCCTTTCTAGTTTGTAGCACCATCCACGTACGCCTCCCAATGGGGAAGGCCTTGTTGAGAAATCATACCAACCGATTTTTCATCCATATCCGATGTCGGCTTTACCTCTTCTAATTAGGGCTCCGTGAACTCGGCTACCAAATCAGCAAGCACCTGGCCCTTGACCAAGGTGCGTGGCATGTACTTGATATCAAAGGCCCCTAGGATCGTCCCCCATTTTGCAATTCTTCCAGTGTAGTCTGCACTTCGGAGTATAGCCCTGAGCGGAAGCTGGGTGAGAACAATGACTATATGGGCTTGGAAATAATGTGGGAGCTTTCGTGTATCGAGCACCACTGCTAGAATAGCCTTTTCCAATGGTAAATAACGGACCTCGGCTTCATGCAGCGACTTGCTTACACAATAAACAGGTCTCTGCACACCGCCATCTGCTTGGATCAGTACCAAGCTTACAGCATGGAGAGCTACAGCGATATACGCAAACAAGACCTCGTCAGGCTCAGGGCTGGACATGATTGGTGGTCGAGCTAGATAATCTTTTAACTGCTGGAAGGCCACAACACACTCTTCTGTCCACTCGAACCCTTTCCACTTGTTAATCAAGGAAAAGAAAGGCCGACACCTATCCGCTGATCAAGAGATAAATCAATTTAGGGCTGCCGTCATCCCTGTCAGTTTCTGAACCTCCTTGGGATTTCGAGGATCTTGCAACTCATTGATGGCCCTTATCTGATCAGGGTTGACCTCAATTCCTTTATGAGTCACCATATATCCTAGAAACTTGCCTGATCCCACACCAAATGAGCACTTAGAAGCGTTCAAGCGTAGCTTGTATTTCCTGAGAACTTCAAAGGTACTTTCTAGGTCCTTTACATGCTCGGCTACCATTTTGCTCTTCACCACCATGTCATCTATGTAAATCTCAATATTTCTGCCAGCTGTGGTTCAAACATCCTCGTCATCATCCTTTGGTAAGTAGAACCCGCATTTTTCAAACCGAATGGCATCACCTTATAGTGGTAGTTACCCATGGGAGTCACAAAAGCAATCTTCTCCTGGTCATCCAGGGCTAAGGGTATCTAATGATAGCCTTGGAATGTGTCTAAGAAGCTCATTCGAGGGTGTCCGACAGTGGCATCTACTAGTGTGAGAGACCGCGCCCCCGACCCGTTTTAATGAAATGTTGGGCCAAACCCACGGGAATGGGTGGAGTCGTGTTATTGCCTCTCAAAATGGAGGTTCGACTAGTTATATTTTTCCCTTTAGATTAAGGGTTTTACAATGGAGTCGCCACTTATTTAATTTTTAGAATAAATAAGAAAACCATAATTGAAAAATTCGTCATTTTATTAATTTGAAATTGAATTTACATTGAACATAGGAAATTACACAGCTTTGGTCCTAGATACAATCTAAGATAAAGTACATGGCTTTGTTTCCTAGTTACAATCTAGAAATTGAAAATTACAAGGATAAGCACTTGATCTACTAACCCTTAATCTAAGTTCGGAGGCTATGTTACAAGGTGGGAAGGTGTTAGGCACCCACCTTGCCCGGTGAAACCGGTCTTCTAGACTATGGTGGCTAACAATCATATCATATCATCCAATATGTCAATCAATTTGCATGTTGAATTTGATGGGTGTGTGCATGTGATAAACCCTAATTCAATTTATTGAGCATTACATTTGGATTGAAAAATAAATTCTAGTGAATGTGTGTGGATGGTGATAACCCAGAGTCAAGGATTTGAAAGAATTATTAAACAAACATGTTTTTCATATTTTTGATATGGATTTAAGATTAAAACTAGTGATATGCATGAACATGTGATGAACAACCAAGAACATGTGAAGAACATATTAGAACAACTAAGAACATTCAAACATATTCAAAGGAATTTAAATGATCATTATCATGCTTTAATCTTAAATTCTCATCATAGCAACACAAGAAACAATTATGGAAATAGATTATACCTTCATGCAAGATCCATATGGTGGAAGAGGAGACTCTTGAGGGAGGTCCTAGGGTGGAGGAAAAGAAGAGTTGGGAGAGGAAGAGTGAGTCTCACTCAATACCTTGAGTCTCAGGAAGACCAAGATATGACAAGACTACTCAACTTCACTAGAACTCAAGAGAGGAGAAGAGAGGGGATTTTTTGGTCTTGGAATGAAGGAGGGAGAGGGTTTATATAGTAGTAGTAGAAGGAATATGAATGGAAGGCCATTTAATGAGGGTTGACAAGGATTATGAACCTAGACCTCATTTTAGCCTTGGGAAAAATCTGGTGCATTAAATGGAGAGATTGGTGGGAGTGGGGAGCAAGCCAAAATTCGGTTTTCCCGTAGCTGCTGTAACAGCTTGTAGAGCCAATTTAGAAAAATCATATCTAACCCAATTCTAATTGGAATTGTCTCGTTTTGTGCTCTAATTGAAGCCCCGGATGTCTAGTTTCTGGGAAAATTAACCTCATTCACAGATTCAAAATATTCTGAGAGATATTGATGAAATAGTGAGCAGAGGTCACTTGTTAGAAAATGGTTTCAGCACAATTAACATTAATAGGTCCCAAATTAGCTCCCAATTAACATTAAATGGCTCCAATCACTCCCATTTCAGAATTAATTGGTTCCCAATTTACTCCAATTAAAAGATAATTACACAAATTACTTATTGAATAATTAATGTTTAACTATCTAATTAATTAGGTGTATGCAACCTCACCATAAAATGTAGTCTTAACCAATTAAATTATGACACATCACTGATCTCAAATTGATTACACCTATAACCAATTGAAATCAATTGTTCATAATCACATATAGTCGGACTCAATTTGTGATAGTACATCTTAGCCATTAAAACTTGATTTGATGATAACTTTCAATCTAATGGTCTGATTAGGGCTTATGACCAGTCGATTTGATCGTTACAACATCAAGATCATTTTGGTGAAATGAGTCCAATGATGTAATGGCTAGAATCAAGATGCATATTTTTAAAGTGAAAGTACCATTTAACCCTCCATGTGAGGTTAAATGCGGGTTGCAAAATGGGGCGTCAACAGAATGCCCCTCATTGGCAGAGCTTGAAAAACGAATGTCAATGTATGAAAGAGACACCTAACTTTGCAATCAGCATTTAACCGTAGTGAATGTATGATGCATGTAGATAAAAATGTAGATGGTCATGTTATGGATCAAAATGTTGACCGAATCTCGAGGGAGATTGCCTACGTACCTCTTGGTGGGAGGATCAGGTCCAAACGTAGTTCATGCATGCAAATTTTTTTTTTTTTTTTGAATAAGTACAGGACATGCTTACCTGAGGTCAAAAAAATGGAAGACCAAGGATCCCGGCTCATGTTTTCAGAGAACCTAGGATTTTTGGATCTTGGCTCGTGATTTCAGAGGACGAAGGGTTTTTTTTTTTTTGGGCTTTGGCTCATGTTTTCAGAGGACCAAAGGTTCTGGATCCTGGCTCATGTTTTCAGAAACCTAGGATTTTTGGATCTTGGCTCATGTTTTCAGAGGACCAAGGGTTTTT
>NW_027069963.1:166933-379787 GCF_002906115.3 Quercus suber | reverse complement strand
TGAAATGTTGGGCCAAACCACGGGAATGGGTGGAGTCGTGTTATTGCCTCTCAAAATGGAGGTTCGACTAGTTATATTTTCCCCTTTAGATTAAGGGTTTTACAATGGAGTCGCCACTTATTTAATTTTTGGAATAAATAAGAAAACCATAATTGAAAATTTGTCATTTTATTAATTTGAAATTGAATTTACATTGAACATAGGAAATTACACGGCTTTGGTCCTAGATACAATCTAAGATAAAGTACATGGCTTTGTTTCCTAGTTACAATCTAGAAATTGAAAATTACAAGGATAAGCACTTGATCTACTAACCCTTATCTAAGTTCGGAGCTATGTTACAAGGTGGGAAGGTGTTAGGCACCCACCTTGCCCGGTGAAACCGTCTTCTAGACTATGGTGGCAACAATCATATCATATCATCCAATATGTCAATCAATTTGCATGTTGAATTTGATGGGTGTGTGCATGTGATAAACCCTAATTCAATTTATTGAGCATTACATTTGGATTGAAAAATAAATTCTAGTGAATGTGTGTGGATGGTGATAACAGAGTCAAGGATTTGAAAGAATTATTAAACAAACATGTTTTTCATATTTTTGATATGGATTTAAGATTAAAACTAGTGATATGCATGAACATGTGATGAACAACCAAGAACATGTGAAGAACATATTAGAACAACTAAGAACATTCAAACATATTCAAAGGAATTTAAATGATCATTATCATGCTTTAATCTTAAATTCTCATCATAGCAACACAAGAAACAATTATGGAAATAGATTATACCTTCATGCAAGATCCATATGGTGGAAGAGGAGACTCTTGAGGGAGGTCCTAGGGTGGAGGAAAAGAAGAGTTAGGAGAGGAAGAGTGAGTCTCACTCAATACCTTGAGTCTCAGGAAGACCAAGATATGACAAGACTACTCAACTTCACTAGAACTCAAGAGAGGAGAAGAGAGGGGATTTTTTGGTCTAGGAATGAAGGAGGGGAAGGGTTTATATAATAGTAGTGGAAGGAATATGAATGGAAGGCCATTTAATGAGGGTTGACAAGGATTATGAACCTAAACCTCATTTTAGCCTTGGGAAAAATCTGGTACATTAAATGGAGAGATTGGTGGGAGTGGGGAGCAAGCCAAAATTCGGTTTTCCCGTAGCCGCTGTAACAGCTTGTAGAGCCAACTTAGAAAAATCATATCTAACCCAATTCTAATTGGAATCGTCTCGTTCTTATACTCAAATTGAAGCCCCGGATGTCTAGTTTCTGGGAAAATTAACCTCATTCATAGATTCAAAATATTCTGAGAGATATTGATGAAATAGTGAGCAGAGGTCATTTGTTAGAAAATGGTTTCAGCACAATTAACATTAATATGTTTCAAATTAGCTCCCAATTAACATTAAATGGCTCCAATCACTCCCATTTCAGAATTAATTGGTTCCCAATTTACTCTAATTAAAAGATAATTACACAAATTACTCATTGAATAATTAATGTTTAACTATCTAATTAATTAGGTGTATGCAACCTCACCATAAAATGTAGTCCTAACCAATTAAATTATGACACATCACTGATCTCAAATTGATTACACCTATAACCAATTGAAATCAATTGTTCATAATCACATATAGTCGGACTCAATTTGTGATAGTACATCTTAGCCATTAAAACTTGATTTGATGATAACTTTCAATCTAATGGTCCGATTAGGGCTTATGACCAGTCGATTTGATCGTTACAACATCAAGATCATTTTGGTGAAATGAGTCCAATGATGTAATGGCTAGAATCAAGATGCATATTTTTAAAGTGAAAGTATCATTTTACCCTCCATGTGAGGTTAAATGCGGGTTGCAAAATGGGGCGTCAACAACTAGCTGATCGATTTTAGGCATAGGAAATGGATCTTTAGGGCATGCCTTATTTAAGTCAGTGAAGTCTACACACACTCGCCATTTCCCGCACTTCTTCTTCACCACCACAGTATTTGCCAACCACTCTGGGTAGAAAACTTCTTTAATAGCTCCAGCTTGTTTGAGCTTTACTACTTCTTCTCTGACTGCTTCAGCGTGTTCCCTAGATGGACGCCGAGGAGGCTGCTTCAGGGGTGATCATGGGGTTTACTTTGAAATGGTGGCATATAAATTCCGGATCCACCCCTGGGGGTTCATAAGCATTCCAGGCGAATACGTCGAGGTTTTCCTTAAGAAGTTGTACTAACTCCTCTTTTTCCTGCAAAGGTAACTGGGATCCGACTTGAAAGAATTTTTCGGGATTATCCCCAATGATGACTTTTGTCAAATCTTCGCACCCTGTGCCCTTGTCCGGATCTTCAGTGGGCAATAACCGATGCTTTGGTTGCTATAAGCCCCTTTCGGCTTTGGTTGATGACTCGGCTCCTGGCTCATGTTGAATGGCAGCCACCAAACATTGTCTAGCTACAGATTGATCCCCCCGAATTTCGCAAACCTGGCCTTTGGATGGGTATTTGATTTTCTGATGTAAGGTGGAAGAAACCACCCCCAGCGCATGAAGCCAAGGTCTGGCTACAATTGCCGTATAGGGTGAAAAAACGTCCACAACTATGAAATCCACCTTCATCACCTCTAAGCCAGTCTGCATAGGTAGCCGTATTTGGCCCTTCGGGGTAACAACTCTTCCTTCGAAACTGATCAGCGGAGAACTATATGGTGTTAAGTCACTAAGTTTGAGGTTCAGCCTCCTGTAGAGATCAGGGTACATTATTTCTGCAGCACTACCTTAGTCAACCATCACCCGTTTCACATCATACCCCTCAATTCTGAGGGTGACGACCAACATATCATCATGAGGTTGGACAGTGCCCACCTTGTCCGCGTCCGAGAAACCTAAAACTAGTTGATCATCCAGTTTACACCTCTTCGGACCATGGCCAGATTCCCCTGCAGATAGCCGATCTACCGACATGACCTTGGATGGCCAGGATCCCGTTCTCCCTGGGGCTGCAAAGATAACATTGATAGTTCCCAGAGGGGGTTTCGAAGGATCATCCCTCCGGGACTCCGCACTCGTTGGACCTCCTTGGCCACTGGTATGATGTAAGAGATGTCGCAATTTTCCTTCGCCGAATAGTTGGTTCAAATGATCCCACAAACTCCTGCAATCCTCAGTTGTGTGTCCATGATCCTGGTGGTATTGGCAGTAGAGATTGCGATTACGTCTATCAGGATTCCCCACCATCTTATTCGACCGCTTGAAGAACAGCTCATTCCTGACCTTTTCTAAAACTTGATGGACTGGATCTCTGAATACGGTGTTGACAGTCTGGGGATTGGCTGCTCCTGACTGTGCAGGAAAATCTCTCATCGGTTTGTTGTTGGTGTATCGATCCGACCTGAAATCCCTCCTCTCTTGGGGGATAACCTTCTCCTTACCTTTTCCTTGTTGTTGATCTTCTTCAACTCTCTTATACTTTTCAATGCGGTCCATTAGCTGATGCATGCTAGTAACGGGTTTACCAGACAAGGATGTCCTTAAACCATGATCAGTAGGGAGACCGAGCTTAAACGTTTCTAGGGCCATTGCATCAAAATTGCCCTCCATGTCATTAAACATTTCTCAATATCTATCCGAATACACCTTCAGGGTTTCTCCTTCCTGCACTCTTTAAGATAGCAGAGAAGACAAAGGTCGGGCCACTCTTCGGCAGGTGACAAAACGTGAACCAAAAGCTTGGGTGAGCTCTTTGAAAGAGCTGATGGAATTTGGGTTCAGTCCATTGAACCACCTCATGGCAACTGGTCCAAGACTGGAAGGGAAAACCTTACACATCAGAGCTTCATCCCTGGAGTAGACAGCCATCCTTTGGTTAAAATGATTCACGTGTTCCATGGGGTCTGTCTTATCGTTGTAGATGGTGAATGTTGGTTGGTTAAAGCGCCGAGGAAGTCTTGCCTCTTCAATCCTGCGCGTGAAGGGTGACTTAGAAATCTGATTTAGAGCCCTGCTCATGGCGTCGTTTCCCACGTCTCCACGTGATGGACTTCTGCATTGCTCCTTGCGATGAGATTCCTCTTCATAGGTATAGGACTCGCTGGTTGGTGTCCTAGATTTATGTTGATAAGTGACGTCCGGCTCGTCATCAGGGTCCTCATCAGAATACGAGGAAGCCCGTTTCCTCTTTGCATGGCGCAACTCCCTTTTTAGCTTTTCAACCTCCCGCTGCAAATCTCGGTTCTTCTCTGTATGGGACATACGACTCACGCCATGTGATTGGTTCTGACCAGGGGGCACGGTGTGTATGCTACCCTCACGGTCTTGTCTTCGCTCTAGGTTAAGAAAAGGGTCCACGTGCTGAGATGCCCTGGACTCTGCTTCTTGTTGACCGTGTCCAGCCATCACCTACTGTTGTCTTCGCTGCTGCACAAGCTCTCCCCACAGACAGCGCCAATTGTAGGGTCAGTTTTCGTAGCCCAAGCCCAAAAGGTATGGGTTAAAGGCCCAATGAACCCAGGACAATGAATTTGTAGAGAGTAGGCGAAAGAGCTGGGCTGGTTATGAATTAAACAATGGTTGGCTAGGGTACTTGAGGTGGTGATAACATGAAATAATGCTTGAACAACTCCATGAATGAATGTCCGAAGAGATGTTTTATTGAGTGAACAGTAATTACAACATTCAGAGCTACAGTAAAGTTTTTCTTTTTTCTCTCTCGTCTTTTTCCCTCCCCCCTTCTTATTAGAGACCCTTCTTCTTTATATAGCACCCTTTCCTATCATCTCCATCGTCCACCTGTTCTTCATCTGTGTATCTACTTAAGTACATGTCATGTCGTGTGTCTACTTTAGTTCTTTGTGAGTGGCGGTAGTTGAGGTTACATTGTTCAACGGTCTTCTCCACATAAATGCGGCCAGAAAAACTGTTGTAGTGCATTAAATACGTTGGTAGCAGCTTTTCCTTTAGATATTTCTTCGTTCTGATCATCTCCAAGCCTACCCAGAACTTATCATTATCATTGGGATTACTAGGAAGATCATTCGAACCTTCCATACGTCTGATTGATCAAGGCTATTTGTGATCGAGGAGTAAGACATCTTCGGGCCAGTAGTGACCTCTTCGGACGGTACTCCCCCTCTACTTCTGGGCTTCCTGCCTTCAGATGGACTGTCCTAACCAATTATTGCTCTTCGAAAATATAATACTCCTCACCATGGTGCCCCAGGTCCATTAAGTAGCTCTGGGTTTTTACCCCCCACAATTACTATTACGTATATAATTTTGAAAATCATTATTGGATTCTACATATACAATATCAATTCTAATAATTGTACGTGAAATCCTACCAAATACAAAAAAAGAAAAAGAAAAGAAGAAGAAGAAGAAGATTGGTCTAATAGTGTCTCCTAAATTGAATAATCGTTCAGTTTAATTACAATTTTTTTCGGTTCAAGATCTTCGCATACAAAATATCTGAATAAAAACAGTACAAAAACTATGCTCATTAATTTTTTTTTTATATAAAAAAAAAGCAAAAAACAATTTAATTTTATGGAAAGCTATCAAAATTACCATTTTTTAGATTCAAGATCTTTGCATAAAAATATCTGAATAAACAATTTAATTTTTACGGAAAATATGCCCATTAGTATAAAAATATCTGAATAAAAATAGTATAAAAATATGCCCATTAGTTTAGAAAAAAAAAAAATAACAGCAAAAATCTAAACAATTTAATTTTTACGGAAAGCTAACAAAAGCAAAATCCAATTTTGATTCTAATTGAATTTTCTATAAACTTTGGTTTAATATATATATATATATATATTACCTAGTTTGTAATGGACCATACATAGTCATGATCTATGTGGGGGGTCTGAGGATCGAGAAGGATTGGACCAGGGAATAATTTGCTTAGTCTAAGCCTGAAGAGATAAATGTGCTCCGAGGATTTCATCCACTTAAGGATGGAAACATAATCAAGACAACTGGCATCTTGTGATGTTCCAGGGTAAGGAGAAGGGGTAGCAATGGGGACAAGGACAAGAGGAGGAAGTTTCCTGGAAGGAACACTTTCCTCCTCCACATTGAATGCCTTAAACCAACTTTATTAGCTGTATTAATGAGGAAATGATTCCTGAACAATAACTTCACAGCTAGTAGCCCTTTCCACCACCTTTAGCAGAGTTTTGATGGGACAAGTATCCTTAGAAATGCCTGGAGGCATACAGGTGGAGGGTTAGGATGCAAAGAATGGAGATATAAAAGGAAGGGAGTCTCCCAAAAATGGAGGATGGACATTTTCTCTAAGAAATAGAAAAACGAGAAAGTGAATAGTGCATTATCTGGTGTAGAACTTAAACAAAAAATATATAAGAAACTAATCATTGGACTTGCCTGAGGAGAGCTTTTTTTCACATTCTCTACTTGTGTTATACCTCTTTGTCATTCTAGGCTCTTTGGTCTTAGACTTGAACCTAGCTTAGAATTACACTTGAAGTATTTCCCACACTCTAAAGAAATTCTATTGTTTGAGCTTGGTTTGAAGGACAAGGTACCACTATTCTTAGTGGGCTTGGGCGTTTATTTTCTGAGTACTTACAGTATATTACATAAATGACTTACATATAAATTTGAATTATTTTTAGTTACACAAAAAATAACTCATAAATATAAAATCATTCAAACTCTCGCTTCCTCTAATTTTATATATAGAGTTAGATATAAGATTATATTTTTTTATGGTTTATTTATGTGGACTTCTCATTTTCTACACTGAATTAACTCACTTGACACAAAAATTTATAAACTTAGATTAGATGGGAAACTTCTACATTGAATTAACTCACTTAACACAAAAATTTAAAAGTTTAGATTAGATAAGAAACGTGATGCGAAATTAAAATCTAATTGAATTCCAATTTGAAATCTAATAGGATTTTCTCTCAATTTTGACTATTAATATATATATATGTATATATAGATTTTTAGTTATACAAAAATGCTCATAAATATAAAATCACTTGAAATTATTTTTTTTGTGGTTTATTTATATTGGACTCCTCATTTTCTACACTAAATTAACTCATTTTGCACAAAAATTAAAAAAAAAAAAAAAACTTAGATTAGATAGGACACGTGGCACAAAATTAAATTCTAATTAAAATCCAATTTTCACACTAAATTAACTCACTTGACACAAAAATTTAAAAACTTAGATTAGATAGGATATATGGTGTAATATTATATTCTAATTGAATTCTAATTTGAAATCTAATTGGATTTTCTCTCAACTTCACCTATTATTATTATATATATAGACTAGTATGTAACTCCGTGCTTACGCACGTGACTTGTCAATTGCAGTGGTGGTATGTGTTATTAAACATATAGAACATTAGCTAATGTAATTTAATTATGACATGGATATATTCAAGATTTTATCATTTTAGAACTACTCATACATATTTTGCCTTTTTTGGAATTCAATTAGATTGTTGCATAGTTCATATTAATGGTGATTGTTGGAGTTGCTCTCTATATGTTTGTCATAATGTTTTTATGATTGATTATTGACCACAATTTGATATTTTGGTTTTGGCCTTTGTTTCATAGTAAGAGCTTATAGTTTTGTCAGTTTCTTGCACTTTGCTTATACATTTACGACCATTAAATGAAAGATATTGAAAATTTGAATAATTAAACTAAAATTGGAAATGGTTAAGAATTTAGATTAAATACTTTTGAAGAAAGTTTCAGAGCAATTTTCTGAATTATTTTTTCTACTTCTTTATCAAATAGAACAAAAGAAGTTGTCATCTTTCACTTGGATTTAACTGAATATAATAATGAAAGAAATAAACAATGTAATAAGCTTATTTTTACATCTATAATTAAAGCAATTATTATTTGGGTTTCCATGCTATCATTTTCATAGCTATATAATATAAATAATGAATAATTTGGTCACCTAGCACACAAAAACATATTATTTTGCTGCTTTACTTTTTATTTGCAAAGTTGACATGTGGTATAATTTCACCCAATTTCTGCTTCTATGTTTACAATATCAGCATAGCAAATAAGAAACCTTCGTGCAAAATCATTTATTGGGTTAGTTTAGATTGCATAATAAAGATGTATTTGAAATAATTCAAGATAAAGAAAACCTTTACTCCTCCTGAGCCTTCCAATGCTTTAATTTCTACCAATGACATCTTAGTTTGCATTATTAGTTCTAATTCAAATTTTGTTTTTTTGTCACATGCTGGAATATGTTGAACAACATTATCTTCTTCATCCTCAACAACTTTACATTTGAACATTGTAAGAGATGAATTAAACAAAAATTCCATCATAGAGAATTATTAAAGCAAATGTCTATTAACCTATCAATAAGCTCGGAAACCTTTGTAATTCTGATTAATTAAAATGGAGAAGAGGTGAAGTAAAATATTTGGGATTTACTATAATGCTTTATATATATGAAGTGGTTATCTGATGAACCAAGAGAAAGGTACCAGTCTCCAAAGTTGTGAGAATGCCTTGCAAATTAAAAAATATATATTTTTTAAAGATGTTAACAGTTCTATAGAAAGTGAAATAGATTTTAAAAAAATAATTTTATTATGAAAGATCACAAAATAATTTCCAATTATTACGTCTAAAGGCAACCAAAGGAAAAACACCCACAAGCCCAAACCCACCAAAATTTAAGCACTTAAAAGTATATAGAGTAAAAAGCAACAACATAAAAGAAGAAAAATAAAATTACAATCAAGTACATGGTTGTGGAGGAGGAGGACCTATGTGAGATCATTTGTGGCGCTAAAGTGCATCCAATCAATTATTAAGCAACCATTGCAAGAATGAAAGAAATAGGGTTTGAAGGAGGGGTAGACCGTAGAGGGAGGCTAAGAGATGGGGTTTGTGTTGAACTTGAATGTGATTAACTCACATTTAATTGAGAATAAAATAATATTCAAACCTAATTTAATAAGAATTTCTAAATTTGTTTATTATGGGGGAAGAAAGGCCCAATCTAACATAGTGGGCCGAGAGCCCATGTGAGGATTACTGTGCGTTTGAAGAGAAGGAGATGGTAAGGGCAAGGCCCACCTGGAAGAAGGATCCCCGGAAAGAAGGATGGTGGCCATCCGAGGAGACCGCCTTCCATCTGAGGAGATTTTATTCCTCGGACGCGAATAGTATGGATCAATTGAACGTATAAAAGGTCAAAATGATCTTTCGAGGACTCCTCCTGATCAAGATAAGCTCTGAGTATACTTGGAGACGATAAGGATGAAGAAATATCTAAAGAGAAAGCTGCTACCACCGTATTTAATACTCTGCAGCAACTTTTCTGGCCGCATTTATGTGGAGAAGACCCCTGAACAGTGTATCCTCACCTACCGCCACTCACACAGAGCTAAAGGAGATGCTTGACATGACATATACTCAAGTAGACTCACGGATGAGGTACAAGTGGGCGATGGAGGTAAGGAGAAGGGAGGTTATGTAAAGGAAAGAAGCTCCTGAGGAAAGGGAGGGAGAGAACAGGAGAGAAGAAAACGGAAAGAGCTTGATTGTAACCCTAAGTTCTGTATTCACCACATAATCAATAATATACCTCTTCGGACACCCATTCTTTACGTGTAAATTCATGTTGGTTTGTACTTGAAGGTTGTGATTAATTGTTGTCGATTCCATAATCAACCTAGCTCTTTCACCCACTCTCTACAAATTCATTGTTTTGGGCTTGGGCCACAAATCCTAACCCTACATTTATTATTGGGTTACTTTATATCATGAATTCGAATTAATTTAAATGAACATAATTTAGGATTGTGTATAATTTTTAAAACCACATTAACATTATTTATTACATAAATAATATAGATTTCTAAAATTTATGTTTATGTGTAGAAGAAAACATAAAATCAAAGGCTTATATTTTGTATTGTATTTTACTAATCACATGCTTGCATGATAGGCAACAATTTCTTGTTAATCACACCATGAAACTCTTGTGCACAATTGCAATGTAATACCGATGTTTTAGACTAATCTTACTATCATTTAGTGGAAGTCATGGAAGAGGTTAGAAGAAGAGCAAAACATATTTTTCACATAGAGCTTTGTTCCAGAGGATTTTGATGATCTGTACCCAAGTGTCACAAATACAAATACATGAATAATACACGAATATAAAGAATATAATAGTAACTAAAGTCAAAGTACAAAAAATTTTACCTCAACAAAATAGTGGGCTTCAAATTTCTATTTACCATTACGGAAACAATCGATGAACCTACCAAACCCACCAAATTTAATCCCTAAAAAAATTCACATTCCCAAAAAATAATACTACCACAATGAAATTAAAAAGATCTAATTAAAAAGTAAAACATGAAGATCCTACCTCATATTTGACATTGTGTTTCTCAGGATCCTTGAAAGGAACATAGAACTTAGCAAGATGGGTCTTTCCTTACTTGTCTTGTAATAGTATCATACTGTTAGTATGAACCGTATATGCCAAAACCAAAGATTTTGTTATTGAAAAATTAAAAATTAAAATGAATGTTATAAATGGAATACAATTCTTGAATATAATAATAATAAATACGAAGATAATGGAATAGAGCATATGGTAATAAAATTAAAAATGATCTAGAGCAAAAATCCAAGTTACGACACAAATTCTAATGGCAGGTTGAAGTCTTTATGAGAAAGGAGATGAAGAGCGATAAATTTGAGTTAGTATGGTGATTACATCTGAATGTTAGTAATGTGATCCTTGGATTTTGTTTTTGGCACAAGATAGAAGAAGTAGATAAGCTGAATGAGGGTTGTGACTCGTGAGTGGAAAATTGAAAGAGAGAGAGAGAGTGAAGGGGGATGTAGCTACATTTTATTCTTTCAAGAACATCTTAGCCATAGATATTGTATCAAGATTGAAGCAAATGACTAAAAAATTTCATTCATTGAATCAAAATTATTTATTCACAATGAATACTTTGATAGTTATTTATGGTGTGGACCCCAAATTTGGCACCAAAAAAAAAAAAAAAACTTCGGCACACATGGCAAAAAATTAGCTCACAATTGAAATCTAATTTTGAATCTAAAGGATTATTATGGTGTGGTCTCCTCTCAAATCTAGACGCATGGTGTAAAATTGAAACTCTAATTTGGAATTCTAATTTTACTTTCTCTCAGCTTCACCTATTATTATATATATAGATATATAGATGTGTGTGTGTGTAAGTTTGAATTTGGTAAGGATGGAATGTAAAATCCATATTTTACACCATCCAATAAGAAATTAACAGATTAGCTTTTTACTTAAAACTCAATGCTTTCTACCATACCTAATAACACTACATCAATTTTTTACTTAAAACATGAAATATGGTATTGATTAAGATATTATCATATGTGATCAGATGTATTTATGTTTTGATAATATGATGATGGGTCATATCCATTTGGAGGGTGTAAACCAAAGAGTTTACATCAAGTCCTTATAGAAAAAGATTTGAGGCGGGTTAAGAATTAGCCCAATGATCAATGAAAGCTCAACATTGCATCCTATAATTATTGAACAAATAACCAGGTTTTACAACAAAAGGAAAGATCGTATTTTAACAAACTCTTTGATTTTATACATAAAAAAAAGAAAAAGAAATTATGGCTAAAGTTAGTATATAATTAATTATAGATATAAGGACCTAGTTTGAACTTCAAGCCTAACAGGGGTGTGGACTTTAGCCCAAAAAGCCCAAAACAATAAACTTGTAGATGATGGGTTAGAAAACTGGGCTTTAGTGAATCAAGTGACAAGCTAATAGATTCTAATAACAAGGAAGGAAAGATAATAGACGTTTCCTTAAAGAAAAAGGTCCTCGGCCAAGTCTGAGGAGATTAATTCTTAGGTATTTCCCTTAAAGCTTTATTACAAGTCTAGTTCTAGGTTGCTACAGTGTTTCTTTCTCGATTCTCCTATCCCCCTCCTCATGGAGGGTCTTTTACATTATATAGCTCCCTTTAGACCATCTTGACCATACACTTGTTGATCATTTGAGCTCTCACTTGAGTGTCTATCCCATCAGACGCCCCCTTTGGCTCTCTGTGAGTCGTGGTAGCCAAGGCAGCACTATTCAAGGGTCTTTTTCACATAAATGCAGCCAGAAAAGTAGCTGCTATGCATTCAATGCGGTGGTAGCAGCTTTTCCTTTAGATTCCTCTGAGCTCCCATCCCTTTTGCAAGATCATATTGCCTTTCTCTATTAGTAGATCGTCCTGGAAGGTTACCTTGAATGATAAGGTATACGTTTGATCCATGCCTTGCTTATCCGAGGAGATGATCCTCTTCGGGCCAACTTTCTCAGCCATTCCATTTGTATTTTACTTATGAGGTTTTGAGCTTGACACTCTCGCTGTTGTTTATCCTCCTCGGATAGACAAGGTTCTCGGCCAAGCCCAAGGCCCAGTACATGAATTTGGGCCCTTATCCCTACAATAGATAAATTTAATGACACAAAAGAATTTCAAGTTCCACTTTAAATATATCTTATATGACTAAGTTAAAATATATTAGAAATAATTATTCACTTATTTGTTTCTTTATTTTTTATATACTTAATGGGTAGTAGTTTTATTTTTCATTTTTTTTATATAGCCAAAAAAAACAAAAAAATTGAGCTTATAAGTGTGGTCACTGTTCTGACTCACTTAAACCTTTTTTTTTTTTTTTTTCATGTATTAATTAAGTTTTAATATATTTCTTGTTCTAGAATGATCAAATTTTGTTGTCAATGTTTTAGCCCCTAACAAATTCCTGGATATATGTATATCCAAAAGTTCTAGTAAGTTTCAATATATGTTGTAAACTTGAAATACTGAAATGTCATTTCATGAGTCCTCTTGGACATCTTCTAAAGCTCATTTTATATTATGCACCCTACTTTAGTTCAATGGAAATATGTACAATACCAGTGTATATATCTTGGTTGCTTTATGCAATTGTCAACACTCAAATCTCAATAGTATAGCCAGTAATAAAGTAAAGGATGTCCAACTTAATTAATATACAACAGCTGCAGATCATAGTTATAATATAAATTAGATAATACCACTAGAACTGTAGCATTCATCCATTCAGACCATTCCTTTCTGCTCTTTTTCATTGTTAATATCAGCAATATATAATGACCTCTTCAAATCTTACGTGAGCAAGCTTACATACTGCAGAAGTTGGGTGCAGAAACTGTCCTTCTGCTGCAAATTAATGATACCTTGTATATATTATTAGATATGGGATTAATAATGCTAGCTCTTTGTTAGATTAATAAGATTGCCACAGTTCTAGCTAGAGAAGCTTATTACGCTTTGTTTGGTATAAAATATATCCCACGGTTCCACTTGTAGGATATTTTATTCACTTCTTTGTAATAATCATCCAAGTCAATGCCTTTTTCATTAAGCAAAATATGAACTGTCACTGATTTATCTACAAAACTTAGAATGAAAAAGAAAAAAAGAGAGAGTCTCAATTAGTTGCCTAATAATACTAATCTTTGTTGGTTGCAGCACTTTGAAACTAGAAAACTAGTTCTTGAGCCTGCACAATTTGTACAACCTTGAGTTTTTGAAAGAATATTTAACTGGAGATCGTGGCCTCAAATTCTAGGTGGTTGGCAGATCACATTAAGCGTGAAAGCATTTGCGGATTTCAATATACTATTGTCGAGATTCGGTGGGTATGTAAGAGACATCAAGAACAAGAAGCTGGGTTGTTAAGCATGGTATATTTTGGTCCTGACACTGTCCTTCGTTGGGGTTTGTCTTCTAGCTTGTGCAACAGACGTTTGATTTGAAGGGAAATAATTTTTACGTTACCAAATTTAACAAGCAAACCTACTTATCACACTGTAACAAAAAATGTATGGCTTGCTTCACTTCACAACAATGGAATAATTGTATAAAATTGATGGTAATAATTTTATAAAAGGAATAACCTTCCTCGGGCAAGGAGTGTCATTTTATATATCATATTCTTCGCAACTTGGAACATTCAATTATTTAAATTTGGGGAACTCAAATTAATAATCATATGTCAGTTGGAAATGTTCCATGAGTAATCACATTGATATGAAAAAAGTATGTTATAACTAGGAAGAAACAGTTGGTGCCACGTCACAGCTCAAACCAATAAGGAACCCCAATTAACTAACTATGTTGACTTTGTTGATTTAACAATAGAAGAAGTTATTCACTCTTATGTACGGGAAGAGTCCTCGCTCCTCTCATAATGAGTATGAGAGGAGGGTATGAGAGGAGGGAGGACTCCTATACAAATGAATAATTTTCCCTATAATAAAACATGGTATGAGTAAGCTTTCTAATCAAACAAAGTATATTTAGTGAATATGAATATGATCTATCTATTGACATTCTTTCTAACTTAAGTATCAGAATTATGAAATTGATGTCACTTCCATTATTTTCAATTTTTGGCCGGCATTTTATCAATCGGTCAACAATATAACCAAAAGAATAGAATGAATTATGAAAAATCCATCACCTATATTTGATGTGTATAATTATTGTATCTTACTCTCCATAATAATAATAAATAAATAAATAAACAAGGTGGGAAAGTGTGTGTTATGTTTGTGATAGAGTGCAAACTCGTCAGTCGAAGTCGAAGTAAATGTGTCCAGAAGCAAACCCTCGTCCCTGATAATATTGAAATGATAAAATAACCCTTTTCTGAATGATCACCGGTGTGGTGCCTGCCACAGAGCCTCCGATGCCAAAGTCAGTGCAAGAAGTTTTCTAAAAATGGGTGAATGTAGTTGGAAAGAAAAAAGATCTCAGTAGTATATTTTTTTCAGTACCTGGTTCTCGGCAATGTGGGAGACTTTTATAGGCTCTCCTGGCTTCTAGCCGTTGGTGTAGTTATGGAGGTCTTAATGCTCCTTTTGGTAACGTCTGGGCCCTTTACTGTGCCATCACTGCCTCTCAACGGTTTGTACAGTTGTCCCAGTAACCGTCTCGAGCTTGATTGCTTGCATTGAATGGCTCGGATATCTTCGTCAGTAAAGTAGATAATTGACTCTTCTAGCCAGAGCTTTTATTTCGTCAGTATAGGTGGGATCGTCCAAGTGTACACGAACTCGTCATACTCGTCAGTTTGGTTGTCATGGAAGTAAGTGAATGAAAATTAAAAAAGAAAAAGAAAAAGTTGAGATGATTTTTTTTATTTCATTATTTTTTGATGATGTGGGAGGGAAGGGATTTCATTAAGATGATAATGTGACTTTTTAAAATGTCAAATAAATTTTTTTTTTTAATAATTAAGTGACATATAAGCATTCCACTAACCAAGTTAACAAATTTTTTCTATTATATAATGATAATTAAGGACAAGAATAAAACACAGTTAAAAGGATTTAGAACTAAATGAAATACTTAATTTGTTGAAGGCCAAAATGAGAACATCCTCAAAGTTGAGAACCAAAAGCATATTTAGAGCTATAATTTATTTAGAGAATATAACATCTATTTAATAGGAATTTGTTTAGTATTTGATTGCTTTACCCAAAAAGATGAAAAGTGCTAACTAGTTTAAATTAACATAGTTTATTTTAGAATTATGTCATAGAAAATGGAGATTTCAAAAGTTTATCGCAATATTAAAAACCAAATTAATATACATACATACATATATATATATATATATATATTAAAATGACATTAGAATATATAATTTAACTAGAATGATGACACGGAAATATATCGCCTTTCAAGACTTATCATTTACGTAGAAACAATAGAACAAGTAAACAAAAAGTAAAAATAAAAACTTTTTTTTTTAGTAAATAAAAACTTATTTGATATGATTAAATGTGGAATAGTTAGACAGTTGAAAATGCTTGTCTTATGAAAAAAAATGAAGTTAAGAAGTATAACATTTGATATAAATTCATATTTTTATTAGAATGTTCTAGATTTTATGAATAATTATTGTAGGGGACTAAATTAATGACCAGGCCCAAATAGTGGGTGATTGGGCTAGGAATGGGAGGCCTTATACAATTAATTTGTAAAGGTGGATGGTCAAGGTCAACACTTCAATCTCTTATAACCACAAGTTTGTAATTAAAGAAAATAGATTAACAAAGATAACAATACAGATAAGGAATTAAGTTAGGAAAAGAGAAATTCTTATTTAAGTTCTTCCTTAGGCAGGCCAAGAAGCAAGTGTTCTTTAGGAATACATTTCTTTGTTTTACAATGGCCACTTTCTCTCTCTAATTCCTTATTTCTCTCTCTCAACTTTTTCCAATCCCCACTTAAAGAGAACCTTTCTTCCTTTATATAGCTGCTTGGATTGCATCCCAGCCTTCCACTTGGAGGTCCGTTGATTTCTCTTTAGATACTTGTCCCATCATTGCCTTACTGATGGCAGTAGATTAGGTTGTACGCTGTGGGGCACTGTCTAGGGGTCATTTTGGCATCAATGCAGCATGTTGAGTTGGTATGGTACATTGAATATGGAGGTGATGTGTGTTTTATTTGGAAGTTTCCTCCTGCTCTCACTTCGTACGTCACTACGATCCTCCTCGGCCATCAACCTTATGGTCCTAACGGCTTGTTTCCAATCTCCCGAGGAGTGTCTCTTCCTTGGGCTCCTCAAGTGGGTTGTCCTCCTCGGCTTCCTTGACCTAATTGCCTTAATTGGGCTGGGCCTGATCTGATGAATAATTGGGCTCAATTACATCTTGGGTGGATCCCACTTGATGATTTCTTATCTTCAGGCTTCCTCCTCCCACAATTATTATTTGGATACTCTAGATATATCATCTAATAAAGTTTGGTGCAATTATGTATTAATTATTGCCAATTATAATTGCGTGTTACTTTTAAAGGCATATTAAAAAACAAGATGAGGTATTTGATTTATTGGTAGACGATGCAAAACTTAATTATTAACATAGTGCATGGGAGTTGGGACTTTACCTAAATCTTTAGACTTTTTTGTGTTGTCGTGTACGTGTGCATGAGCATATCCAGTTAAAGCTACCTTTGCTTTAAGGCCTTCCCTTGCTTGTGGAATTGAAAAACTCAATACTTTTTGATGCATTCACATAAACTCATAAAAGTACCAATGTCCCTTTCAAATAAAACGCTCCAAATCCCATTCATATTATTGTGTAAAAGTGTACTGCCAATGAAGCTTTTCTTGAATTTGGTAGAAGAATATATAGAATCTGAACCACCATATACACAAAGACAATGCCAACTTTTAAAATTATGCTTTCTTTTTGGCCAAATGAGTAAGACAATTCACAACACTAACTTAAATAATAAATAATAAAAGCCAGATTGTTGTTTTAAGTGGAAGGTTTAGATGAAAGGCGGCTTTCCAACCTAATTTTCAATCCTTGAACTACAATTAGCTAATTTTAGTTACAATTATGTGATCCTAGCTTGCTAGAATTTGTATGGTAGAACCATATTGGTTTACACAAATATTGAAACACACGATAAAAAAAACCCCTCATTGAGAGCATTTAAATCCAAAATTAAGTTGAGAGGAAATTAATAAACATTAATTGGAATGTAGTATTCATTGATGATAAAAGGAACTAAAATGATTTCACCCAAACTTTGTCCATATAACCTTATCTTATTGTTGTTGTTGATTTTTTTTTTTTTTTAATTTCTTTTCTTTGACAGCTTCCTTTTTTCTTTTCTTTTTTTTTTTTTTTAAATTTCCAAAGCAAATATACAAAACAACATTAGGTGGGAACTTCTCCAAAAAAAAAAAAAGCATATTAGGTGGGACGAAGATCTGAGATTCTGAATACCTAGGCCCATGAGAAAAAGAAGAAGTGGGCCATTTAGCAAGGTTGTGGGCTGCAATATTTGCTGAAGAAAGTAATATACATATAGTAAGGTGAATTAAATAATTTCTGTGAAGGAGTCTGTAAATTTTTCAACCACTTTCTTGAAATCTGTAGGCCCCTTAGCCCTGGTTTGCAGTCAGTTGAGAAATTGGGCTCGGCCTAAGTTAAGAATTAGGATCGTGAAGCCTAATAGTTATAAATGCTCAACAGGTCCACACAGAATCGTAGATACAAAATAGCCCAGGCTTGATCACTATACTTGTGTAACCCTCACTCCCTCCTCTCAAATAAATAACCTTTTAAATGACATAATAGTCTGTAAACTTGGATCAAACCATAAATAGTTTCTCAAAAAAAAGAAAAAATCAAACCATAAATAGGAAAAAGAAAAATTCATATATGTACTAAAAAATGCTATATCTACAACATTTTCACAATAAAATCATAAGTGGTAGCAACCTAATTCTAATGAGATACAAAATCTCTTTGTTTACAATCTTGCTTCTTGCATGAATATTGTCCCTAGTCTCTACAATTTCGGTTGTGATCCTTGAAGTTTTATGGTGGAGCTTTGCTTTGGTGCCATTTAGATTTAGACCAGAGTCTGGCAATCTCAAGTAAAACTTATTTTACTTGTTAACGAAGAAAAAAAAATCCCTAGTTGTTTTCCCAGTCTTTCCAACGTAGATGGCATCATTTGAAATAAAGGTATATAACACTTGTAACTTGAACAGCCTAAAGAATATTTTAAAGCTTCAACTTGAAGATCTTTGCAACTATTAGGTACCATTGGAAGAGGACTTGCAATATTATTGCATGAAGCATGAGAGATTGACTTTTAACCTGGGTGCTGGGTCCAGACTAGCTATACTAAATCAAATAGCTATCATAACAATCTCATGATGAATTGGATTTTAATGATAAACAACTAGGAAATTTAAGGGATTAGTCAGCTCAGGTAAGAAGCTATGATTGAACCTACTTAAAGGAGTGCATGTTACACCTTATCCCCATTTCAAATGGAGATATATATTGGTTCTTCAATTGGGTAGATACTGCTCTATGTGGTCACAATTCATGTCCATGTCAAAATCTTCAATATTGGACTGGTCAGCCACAACTCCTACCCCTTGCGGCCCTTACCCCCACAACAGACACACACAGAGTTGTCTAGATTCTGGTTAGTGGTCATCACCATTTAAAAATGGATCTATTTTAATATTTAAATTAAATATTACAAATTTAAATGGGCATTTTGGTGCCACATGTAATATATGACTATATGGTTAAATATATGAAGTTAAATCTTAGGTTGCATTTGTTTTGTTGTAAAATATTTTCTCACAAACATTTTCAACATTTTGGGGCATATGTTTTGTTGTAAAAACACACACACAAATTAAACTTCTCAAATTTTTTCTGGTTTTTTTATTTATTAAAACATTATCCAAACCACGCGCCCCCCTTCTCCTCTCCCCACTCTTCTCTCTTTCTCACACAGCCCTAGCTCTCCCCTTTCTTCTCTCAATCTTGTAGACTGCTACACTCCTTTCTCTCTTTCTTGTGCATAGAGTATGCCTATGGTTAGACAGAGGCGAGCGGATGTTAGCAATCTTTTCGTTGGGGTGAGAAGGTGAGGGGCAGTGATCAATCAATTTGACATTGTAAGTGCAAAGAAAATCTTCCAATCTACTGATACTCCATTGTCAATTTGTAAATTTTTTTCTTTCTTTCTTCTTTTTGGGTTGGATGGGTGTTTTAATTTCGCTGTAATGATTTAAAATATCTTTTAGGTATTTTCTAGTTTTGTAATGAGTTTTGGTTGTCGATACACATGTTTTGTATATAAAGGAAAATTTTCACATTTTACATCACGTCAAACACTAATAAAATAAATTTTGAAGCATTTTAAGTACTACAACCAAACACCGAAAAAGAAAATGTTTCCCGAAAAATGTTTTCATCTGAAAATATTTTATGCTAAAAAACATTTTACAACAAAACAAACAAAGTGTTAATTCTATTCCTCGTAAATTTGTAGACCAAAGAAAAATCTCACCAATCTCACAATGCACTCATTATCATATCATTGAATTAATTCATTGTTTCCAGCATAATCTCCTTCAAAGAAGTTTTTAAGATAAATGGTAATATTTTAAATAATAAAATAGATCTCTAAACTAATTTGGAGGAATCTCCTTTAACCTACCATACGTGAATAATAATCTATTAATATGTATTATTTAAACAAATCAAGTGAATCAATAAAAATATTATACGTCTAAAACTACACCTAGGATAGTATTTTCAACCACCACATTGTAGGTTGGAAGAAGATTCTTCCGAATCAGATTGAAGCTAAACCTTTTCTTACAATCAACAACAAATTCACATCTTACAAGGTTTTGATAGACGTGAAATTATCAATTGGAAACTACCGAAACAAAATGCTATTGGTTTTCCAGTCCAAATCGGCTACACCAACAGAAACTTAGTCCACCAATCAAATTGAATTTTGAGACCCTTTAGCTATCTTCCACAAAATGAATCAACACGGCTCTAATATCAAACAAGAAGGAAGTACTCGAAAATCAAAAAAGAGTTTCAGTGGAGATTTAGTAGGTCAAGCTTTGGGGATGGAGTCAACAAGAACATACACACATCCAACGCATGCTTAGTATGAAAAGAAAATTAAGGCTCCAGTCAACCTAAAGGTGGTAATGGGACCCTCACCATGTTACGTAGTTTGCTAAAGTCGCAGGACTTTTATTTTGCTTAAGTACTGTTATAATCACTCAAATTTCAAAGCATGAATTGTAAATGGTAAATACTATATATTATATTTTCTTTTTAAACTTTAAGAAGCTGAATACCTATGTAGATTCCTTGCTTGCCTGTCAATAAAGACTCAAATAGAAACACTAAGTACAATGCATATGATCTTTTAGTGAAAAACGGTGAAAGACAATGTCTTTACCTAGACAAAATACTTATAGTTTACCTCAGGCCAATGTTTAAAGAGGTAACACGTGAAACTTTTTGCAGTTTGAGGAGACTTGATTGACATTAGAACAGCCACAAAGGCATGGAAAAATCTTTCTTTCTAATGTGAATATGAATAACAACACTGCTTCTAGAACTTCATTTTTCATATGAAAAGAATTCGAAGGATTTAGGCAGCTAATGTAAGATTCAAACTAGTGAACAAGAGGATCAAGTTATCTTGTTGGCAAGAAAGTGAAAGGAGATTAACAAAAGAACAAAAGGGTTGTGACCAAGTATAGTTTCTAAATCTGATTATGATTTTCTTCTTCATGAAAAAATATTTCAAAAATAAATAAATAAATAAATTTTATATGTATGGCACATATGTACAGTGTGAGCCTTTAAATTAAGTTCAAACACAATCATGTTTACTCACATGCATATATAAAAAATTAATATCCCCCTAATGTCTAGGGCATACACATGCATCTATGTATCTACAATATATGTCTACGAATTTGAATCATTCTAGGTGCGTGCCAGTCAATGCCATCATCAACATCAACATCATCATCTTCATCTTATAATTATTACTAATAACCACAGATTATTTCAAGTAGATTAGGTAAAACAATGAAATACAACACGGTAAAAGTTGGAGGCACGAAATAGCAAACCCTAGCTCAACAATTAGACATGGCCATGGAACACAGTTCCTTATCAGTGAAATTAGGATTACACTCTTCCAACATTATATTGATCATTATTCATGTACTCAAGAATAAGACTTAGAAAAGCATTTATTACATGTGATAAGTGTGAAACACTGAATTTGTCCATAAACATGATTGCACTAACTGTATCTACAGAAAAATCCAGAAAAAACCCATCACCAAAATATCTAAAAGAGAAGGAGAGAAAAAAAGAGAGATCAAGATTTTTCCTTTGGGTGATAAACAGTACACATAACCAAATGCAATTATATTGTTTCCATCATTTTTTTTTTTTGCAAACAAAGTAAACAAAAAACTAAAGGATTAGTAGGACATATTAAAACAGCTAATATGTTTACTTAGAGATATGAAAATGGCAATAAATCAAAAGCTTATAGAACTTATATGATTTGCTTGATCTAGCAAACAATCGGACCGAAACGCTTGATTCCCCAAGAGCAAGAGTAGTAGGATCCTTCTAAAGAAAAAGGACCCTTCAAACTCATGAAAGGTACTAGGGTTTTCAGCTCAGAGAGAAGAAACCCTTGTCATCATCATCATCGTCTTCATCATCATCATCATCATCATCATCATCATCTTTTTCTTCCTCTTCTTCTTCTTCTTGGGTTGTTTTTTTTTTTGGTTTTTGTTGTTGTTGGTGGTGATGGTGATGAAGGTGATGAGAAGGTTGGTGGATGATGATAAAAGAAGTGGGAGTGGTGAGGGGGTAATGATGATGGTGGTGAAGAGTGAGAGAGAAGGGCAAGGCAAGGAGGAGGGCATGATGATTGCTGTTGGGTGAAGCCGTTGAAAGGTAGAAGAAAAATCCAAAGTATTGCGTGCCATCTCTCAGAGAGAGAGAGATAGACTATAATTGAGACCCACTCTCTCTCCTGTGGAGGGAATTATCACGAAACCCATGGTGATAGCTTTTTCATGCCCCCCCTCTCAGCTCTTGTTTTCACATAAAAGGAAAGAATACATTATTTTTCTATCAAATAAATAATAAATCAGGTGCAACAGTTTTTGTGGCCTTGGCTGCAACACCCAATCACATTGCTGCAAAAGTTGTTACTTGGGAAGTACCTTGCAGCTAAATTTTTTAAAGAAAGTGTGGACACAGTTTCTCAGAACCTTGACATATGTGACGGTAAGTAATAAGAAAAAAAAACAAAGTAGGGTACATGTAAAAATGATTATTTACCAATTACAGCCGCATTTATTATTAAGTTATAGCAATAATATAATTTTAAAAGAATAAATATAGGTAAAATCATAAAAGTTACGTTATTTAAATTATAACATTCCATATAAGATGATATCAAAAAAAAAAAAAAATCATATAACATGGTTGTTTGTGTATGTTCATTATTCTTTATATACATATATATATATATATATACACACTTGCTTTAGTTTTGATTTTTTAATTGAATACAGTAAAAAGGCTGTTTATGATTGTATATGGAGTTGATGAAATGCTTGAACTTTATTGGGTTTAGGTAAAGTATGAATTTGGCAGGCACAAGGGTATATAGGTTTAACTAGAATAAGAAATATAGAATAACAAAGGAATCATAGAGCTGAGAAATGACAGAGTGAGAGAATCGAAAAATTGTGTGTGTATGTGTGTGTATGAGAGAAAGGAATAGAGCAAGGTGGTACTTTGAGGCAGAATGTGTAAACTTGTGCGTATATTGGCTGGCCTGCAAAAGCGCTTGGGTAAATAGAAATGGAGACAAAAATATGTTAGTTACTGTTCCCCAAATGTGTCAATCTTTCTGTTAAAAATGAAAGTATTCCTTTCTTTTCTGAGCTGTTTTCTTCTTATAGTTTTAAGTTTGAAAGTAAATAATTCATTGTCAGCAAGGGCAAAAGGATAAAGATTCCCCCACATAAGCATATTTTGAAGGGATCAACTGAGTATTCTCTACCTGATCTGAAAATTTGTATTCTCTAAAGTAATCAAACACCTGATGTGTATTTATACTGTATGTGGAAAGATTAAAAAAAAGTGGCCTTTCATTGTTTTATTTTTATTTCTTCTCTTCCTTTACTACTTTTCCGTACATCTTTTTTATCCCTTAAACATCACCTTCTCCCACTCTTAATTCAATGCATTTCATGACTAATCTGTCCAATATTTGGGTAATAACACTCGAAAATTTATATAATATATAAAGATATTACTTAATTCAAAAACTTAAATCAATGGGTTTAAACATGTGATATAATTTTAACCACTCAATCATTTCATTATTAATCAATATGAGCGCGAACAAACCTAGGATTTTAAGTTAAGGAGCCAGAGTACAAGCCAAAAAATCTCTAAATAAGCATCCATATATGTAGTATTAACAAACTATCAACCAAGACAAATACTTGATCATTATTTCTTAATAAATTAAGATGTAATCATCTACCAACAAAGACAAAAACAAAAACAAAATAATATTGTTTCTTAATACTGGGCTGGCTAGGATTTTTAGATTTTTTTTTTTTTTTTTTAATTTTAAAGTTTTTGGATTGGATAGTTGTTAGTAAGGCTGGGCTGGGTTGCACTAGTTAGACTGATTGAAGGGGAGGGGGCCTAAGATTTTAGAAGAGGAGGACCCAATTGCAAAAATAAAAAATATAACTAGTAAAAAAAATTTCTTAGGGCTAGGGGGCCTAGGCTCCCTTGGGTCCACCTCTAAATGTGAGACATTACTTGATACACCATAACACTTTACAGTTGAATATGCTAACATAATATTCTATAGAATATATATAGATCTCTTCTTATTTATTTACTTTTTTGACTTCTTTTCCATACATGTATTTTATCCCTTGTACATCAACTAATCCTATCCCATCTAAGAGAGCTTGATTTCTCAAACTCTTAACTGAATGCTATTTCATCATGACTAACCTGTCCAATGTTTATTGAGCTATGTATTCGAATCACAACCCAAACATCTCTATTTTCTTAATCATCTAATCATGCATCTTATCATTTAGGCAACTAATAATAATAATCTATTAAAGGAAACAGTTGCTTGATGGCTGCTTATCTTTCCTAGGATGCCCCGAATGTTTGAAATTTTTATTCCATATCAAAACATATTTCAACATATCATGTTTCCTTTCTCCATAATTGACACCCGCAAGCAACGTGACAATTGCTCTTACCATTATGTTTAGTCAAGATCGGAGAAAAAAGAGAGGAGAATGTTATATTTATCCTGTTGCACTTGTCAACATTTTCATATCGCTTTCCCTTCCTTTGCAAATGTTACACTATTATTTGAAAAACAAATGGTGGGAAGTGAAAAAGAAAATAATACATAGTGTGAGGAATTAACTTATCGTTATCGTTTAGCTGTTCCTCAAAAAAAAAAAAAAAAAAAACAAAACAAAAAAAAACAAAAAACAAAAAACAAAAACCAAAAACCAAAAAAAAAAAAAACTTATCGTTTAGCTGTTATATTTTCCACTAGTTTGTATTCACGTTTTTTCCAAAATTGAATATAGTTATTATTTTTTTTAAAGAAGAAGAAGAAAGATAAAACTTCCTGCACACAAAGCCCAGAAACCTAACTAGTTATAAATTTATAATGTGAACAAGCTTGCATCATATATACGTTAGTTTAGTGCAGGGACGGAACTAGGATTCATACCTGAGGGGGCCAAAGCTTAAAACCAAAAAAAAAAAACTTATGAAAATAAAAACTAATATCTATTTCATATTCAACAAAATACTACATACAAAATAAATATTTCTTAAACATTTCATATTATAAAACACATCAATTAAGTATAACATACAAAATAAGTGTTTCTTATTTTGTCCGCGATTTTTGTTTAGTCCATATTTATTTTTTTTATTTTGTTTTTTGTAGTTAAAGGGGCATGAATTTTATTTATTTATTTATTTTCTTGTAGGTCAATATCTAAATATTTTAGATGAGGAGAGACAAATATATATATATATATATATAAAATAGCAAATCTTAATTTTTTTATACTATTTTTTTTTTTTTGTTTGGGGGGGGGGGGGGGCAATGGCCCCCCTCTGCCCCACCGTGGGTCCGTCCCTGGTTTAGTGGGTTTAAATATGGTTCGGTTGACATTCTTACAATGAATTTATTGATTAAAGGAAGCTCTGCTAAAGATAGGTATAAACTGAAAAGTATAAGGAGACTAAGGTCAGAAAAAGTATGAGTTAGATGAGCAAAGAGAGAGTCCTCGGTAGAATGACCTCGGGCAAGTCAGAGAGTTCTCGAGCAGGTTAGAGAGAGAGAGCCAATCCCTAAACCAAATGGTTTTCCTTCCTTTTATAGAGAGGTGTGATTATAGATACTTATGAAAGTATGTGGTCATAAGTGTATTTTTGAATGAGACCTCCATAATTAGCGTTTGTTTAAGGCCTTAACCGACGTGATCTCAGCCTGCCAAACTTATTAACAGTCCAGCAGACCCCTTGAGGTGGGGTTAATTATTCCTATTAGTTTCACTTAAAAAGAAATTGCTTTCATAATAGATAGGATGATAAATTTAGGGTAGTAAAACGACCCATTTAAGCCTTTGTTCAATGCTCAATGACTTTTAAGTTTGACCCTGATAAAGTCACCCACATAAGCCAGTCTTTTGTTTCACTTTTCTCTTTTATGGTGAAAATTATTGTGGCAAAACCCAAGTAGTTCGATAAAAAAAGAAAAAGTATGCTCTAGAAAAGTGAAAAATTTCCGGAGATTCAAGATCTTTTTAGCACCGAACAAAGTCCAAACGCAATACCCAAAAGTTCACAGGATTTCATGTCGCCCCAGTCTTTATCGCTCTCTTGTTCGATTCCATTCTGGCATCAAATATCAATATATCCAAAAAGAACTTGCTATATCTCACTTTATAATCTTCTATTAATCTACAGGCATATCTTTGTCCAATATAGTCAGTTGTCTTTGTTTTCTCTTTTGCTGGACATTTATGAGTAGTCAAATTTGGATTGTAATGCACAACAACAACAACAATAATAATAATAATAATAATAATATTTAAAAAGAAGCTCGGGAGAAAGAGAGAGAAAAAAAAAAACCTTCCTACATTTTAAGACTGTACACTTTTTTGGGGGCTAAATAGAAGACCGAAAAGTTAACGTATGCTCTAATAACATTGGTTTATAAATTATTTTTGAAAACTTTTTATAGAAAAATTAAAAAAATAACTAATTTATTTTAGTATTTTCTATAACAATAATATTAAAATTTTTCTAAAATGATTTATTAACAAATATCTTTAAAAACATACATTAACAGGTTCAGGTTCCGTAGAAGAATTTAATTGTTAACCCCTTACTTTCAAAGAACTGTTATGAAATGACTTGAACATATTAGTAAGTGAGAGGCAGCAATGATATAAATGATTAAAGCAATAGCTTCTCATAAAACCTAAAACACTTTCATGGGTTTTTTATTTTATTTTCTTCCTTGTGTGAACTAAAATTCTCTTTCAATTTTCAACGAGAGACCAAAGAACTTTATGAAGATACGCATGCACTCTTTTTTCTTTCTTTTGGCTAATCAGTCATAGATGCTCTCACATACTATACCATGTCCCCCATTTAAGACTAAGATAAACAACATTGTATTTTTTTCTTTTTCTTTTTTGAAATAGTTTCAACATATAGCGTCTGTCATTGATAATTGTTCTTTATTGTTATATATGACTATTTTTTATTATCAAACAAAGACATTCTAAATTTCTTATTTTACGACAAAAGCTTTACCAGTTAAAATAATTGAAACTCCCTTATATAAACAACTTTGTTTTGACACAAAAGACTGAGATAAAGAACATTTATGCAATAAGTTACTAACCCAAACATGATAGAATCTCTTGCCATTTGTTTTTGGTAGGAACTAGGAACCATGATATAGAAATCAAACCGCTACTAGTGAGAAGGACGGGGACCCATGCTAGCTATCTTTATGTGATTCCACCGCAAATGCACAGGGATTAATAGATAGGTAGTGTGGTTCCTATGACTCAACAGAGAAAAGTGCTTTTCATTTCACTAGTGCTATGACCTGTTTGGTTCCAAAAATCTGCATATCATCATTACAATATGAAAGTGGGTAGCACCAACTTAGCTGTGAAAATATTATAAATACAAGCTCAAAAGTAACATGCAACATTCATACACTTTCTAAAGTCTAAACTCTAAAGGGAAAATTTTATAACATAAAACTGGTTTTTCCAACATGGGGTTTGTAAATGGAACCTTTGCTGCAAGCCCAACTTTTAGAATCTAGCCCAAGCTAACGAGACTCTTTTTTTGTCTATAGGATTTTTTTTTTTATTATTCTTTTAGTTGCTCATTTTTTGAAAGGGTCTATAGGAGTTAAGAGTGTGTTTAGATGATCTTATTTTTATTAATTAGCTTTTTTGTTGTTGTTGGTTTTCTTTTTAATAAAAGAAATTTATACCTAAATAAAAGTAGGGTTTTAACAACCAGTACCTAATTGAATAAATAAAATAACTTAAAAAATAATCTCCCATCCAAATAGGGCCTTTAAAGATTATACAATGAGTTCTCTCTCTTTAACTCCTCTTTTCTACAAGATCCCATTTCGGATCTTTGTTATGAGGTCAAAAAAAATTACTAACTACATTAGTTCCTACTTCTAAATTTCAAGCTTTTTTTAATAAATGAAAATGCTAAGATTATTTTTTTTGAAATGAATATTAAAAAAAAAAAAACCATATAAAGTGAAGTGGGAGGGTGTCAATGTTCGACCCAACCCGTGAACACGACACGAACCTGACACGTGTTTTTACAGGTTAGGGTTGGGCCTTAGCGGGTTTGTGTCATAAACGGATTAACCCGAAAGCGACATGATAAGAAACGTGTCATAAGCGGGTCAACTGGTGTAATCTACAATAAACACGTTTGATACGCCAATTTATTTTTGTCAACTCAAAATGACCAATCTAACACAACTCGTTTAACTCGTATAGCAAATAAATATTCATTTTATTTTAGATTTGTCAAATAACTTTTATATCCAACCTATATTTTAAATTTAAAAAGAAAAGTGATTAATTACACAAACTTATAAGGGATATAATGGAAATTGAAACTTTACAAACTCTAGATCTCTAAACCTTACAAACCCTAAATCTCTAAACATTCTTATAAATATCTTTTTTTTTTTTTTTTTTCAACCGTACTACTCACTTTACAAGTGAGGAAGCAAAAGTTTTTAGAGTCGGTGAATCAAATGTCTTTGGATGGTAAGAGAGGCTTAAGACAAGATGTTCCCACTATGTGGAGTTCTACCTTTCTTATGATTGAGAATGCTCTTTACTATCGGCGTGTTTTTTGTCACTTAGAATTGACTTACTCTAATTATAAGAATTGTCCTATTGTTGTTGAGTGGAGTAAGGTAGAAAAGATTGACAAATTATTGGCTATTTTTTATGATGCTACTTGAATTTAGGTTGAAGTGTATGCAATTCTTTTGGAGTGTAAAGAACTCTTTTTTTTTTTCTTTTTTAAAGAATAGGAGTGTAAAGAACTTATTTCTAGATGGATGTTATATTATTGTTGAACTATATTATTTTGAATATGGGGTTGAAGACTTGAAATGTACGCACTATTTTTTGGATGTAAAAAAAAAAAAAAAAAATTTATAGATGGATGTTATATTTAATATTATGCAGGTTGAAGTGGGTTGTGTTACAATCGTGTCAACCCAACACAACCCGTTTATTAAGCATGTCAAGTGGGTTGGGTTAGGTCAACCCGCCTTATTAACAGGTTAGATTAGGATTGAAGGATCATGACATAATTATTAAATGAGTTGGACTTGAGTTGAGCCATTTAGTCGAATACCCCTACCTCGACACGACACGAATCCGACACACTAACTCGAATTGACACCCCTAGTGGGAGTTCTATAACTTAGTCCAATCAATACACATGTTGTACATAACACACAGTTCATGACCTTGTCTCCAATTTCACACACCGTCACATTATATATTGTATAATAAAAATTGTATACTACATATTATGGTTGTGTAAAACAAATACCTTATCCACTTTGTATTTTCTCTTGTTAGAATAATATGGCCCAACATGATATTTTATCATCAATAATTAATTATTCAAAATTTCTTGTGAAATTTTGCAATATTTTTATCATATAAAATATTGGAATATTGAAATATGTCTACTTGATATTGTAGACTAAGATTATGAATCATTTCATTATAGTCCTTGACTTGACTATATCCATCATGATGTAGCATATTTTGATAAGGACAATGTTGGACCATGGTAGAAACGAGGTGCAAGTTAAAATTGCTCAGATTATGGAAGACAATAAGGGCTAATCTTTCGATGGTTAGTCATAATAATCTCGGAAGTGCTTCCGAATTAGATTCATGCATGTTGAGTATTGGCCTTAATAAATCTATCGTGTCATTGCTAGTAACTTGGCCTCCTATAAGAGGTGCTGTCATTATAGTGATTTTGGATATGAACGATAGATGAATCCATGTGTTAGTGTGGAGTTACAAAAGTAATGACATGTTAATTAATGAACTTATTTATTAATGAATCTAATTAATGAGGTTATTTATTAATGAATGTAACATATCTGTCACATGAATTGTTATTACAATAGGAAGGATTTTATGGTTGGTAATGTCTTTTCTGAATATTATATATTGTCAAAGCCACACTTGCAAGAGGTGTGAGAGGAGGAAAGAAAGTTCTTATTAATTCTAACCAGCTGAGGAGAGCATCCTAATTGCTTGTGAGTTCCTTGAATAATATAATTTAGTATGTAAATTTCTCACATCTTATTGTAGATTTTTATTACATATGCACATGATATAATTGTTAATTGATAGATGTATTATATTTGTTTCTCTTGAATTATTATGTATAATTCCTACATCTCTTTATAATGCTGACCATTTATTTTTCCCTATTTTTTTAATACCAATCATCAAAATATTTTTCACCACACAATAAATACATTGAATTATTTAGTTAATTGTACTCTAACTAAACCTTTATTACCAGAATTTTAAGAACTTTAAGTTACTCTTTTTATAAAAAAAATTTAAGGTTTGGCTTACCTTTGGTACTTTTTTAACTGGAATCTCCTTTTATTTTAATAAGAAAATGTCACATCATCTACTAACTAAATAAAATGTGGATATTAAAACTCACTACCACTTGTCATTGTTTATTTAAAATAAAATGAGATCTCTAGTTAAAAAAGTACTGGAAGTAAGTCAAACTCAATTTTATAAGCTATTTAAAATTATCTAGCATAATACTTAGTTTTCATAACAAAAAATAAAAATTATAGGCTAAATTTATGGAAATAATTTTTTTTTAGTAATTATTTAAGTATTAATCTTTTATTTAATTTATATTCGAATTTTAATTAACTCCTGATTTTTACATACAAATTTTAAATAGCTTGTGCAAGATTTTGATCTTTAAAATGCTTATTCTTTTTCTTCTTTTTTGGAGACCCTCCTTAACCCCAAATCAAAGTTGTTCTAATCATGTTTTGCTGTGACAAGTTGGGCTTACATGACCATTTGCTTCTTGGGCTGATTTTGAAGTGGTCCAAAGTAGGATGTGATTTATAGATAAACTAATCTCTGAGCACGCGCTCACACACATGCTCAAATGCTCTTCTATTTTTTTGATAAACGTTAATAATTTCCATCCATTATAAATTGAGATTACTACATTTTTCAATTACAAAAATACTTAGGGGTGTGATGAGTGTTATGCGTTGTACCAAATATTAAAATTATTAACCTTTCTCCAAGCATAACACTCATCACACCCTTAGGTATTTTTGTGATTAAAAAATGTAGTAATCCCAATTTATAATAATGCAAATTATTAACTTTTACTAAAAAATAAAAGAGTTTCTGAGCACATGCTGAGCGCATGTTAAGAGGCTAGTTTTCTTAAAAGGATTTCCATATAGGATTGTTATGGTATTTGAGATAGTAAGTATATAGTGCAGGCATTTCCTACATGTCATGTCTTCCCCCAATAAAAAGCTTTGCATGTCTTTCCCTCATCAATCATCATTTGAATCTCCACTTAGGATTTTAATATGGATATAACGAACTTGTATTACTTTATATGGGAAGGATAAGAATTAAAATTGCAGAAATGTGCAAATTCTAAATAGTTTCTAAGATAATCTAATTGTCTATACTACTATTTAAGAGGGTTCTCTAGTTTGGACCGGATTTTTTTTTGTTCCAAAATACCCCTACATCTTATGTTTAAGTATGGGCAAAACTTGGTAAAAATGCTTATTTAACTCTCAAGACACTATCTACAAAATAGGAACATGCTCCTAATACACTCACGTTCTCTCCCCCTCACCACCCACGATCCCAAAGATTTTGAAACCCACGTATAATTCTTAGCACACAACCAACCGGTTTCCCAATCTAAATCTTAAACTCTCTCTCAAAAATGTTACTCATAATCATACGGTTTCTAGAAATGTTTACACCCAGGCAACAACTCTTGCCCAGGTCAACCACCGTTTGACGCAACTTTACAGGTCTTTCCTCTAAAATTGTTTGGTTCGTTTTTTTTTTTTTTTTTTTTTGGATTTGATTACTGTGTCTGATTGTTTGGAGTTGAAACTGTATATCCAGGGCACAGAGAGAGAGAGAGAGAGAGAGAGAGAGAGAGAGAGAGTTGGTTTTCCACAACAAGAGTATTATCAATATTATTCAATAAAGATGGCTGGACAAAATTGGTGAAGGTAGATGAGAATTATGAAGGTTTGTCACATTCCAACTACATGGTTGCCAAGGTTTTGTCTCACCCTTTTGAATTAATGCTATTTAAGAATTATCAATTACTCTACTTATTTTTTAATTTCCTTTTTTTTTTCTTCTTACATTTCTAGGTTTTGAAATTATGCCTTTTTCTTATGTGTTCTGTTCTATTATGGGTAAGCAGGATTGAAATTGTGGGGTTTCTAATCTTTGCTCAAGCTTTTTTATTTCATTTTTTTCCTTTATGTGTGCTGCATGATTATTACAGAGATTTATCCTTCTTTATAAATGACAAAATGTTAGTTGTAACTTTTAGTAGAAGTTATTTCATGACTTCATCACAAAAAATTAGAACTGAGCAATGTTATCTACTAAATCGTTATATATTTTAGGATGACAATTCCTTTGATCTCTTCAATCTTCATAATGCCAACTTTCTTTTCTCACTTCTCATTCTCCCTTCTATATTTTATCTACAATCTAAACCAATGCAATTTAATTTGGTTGGTGAGGATTGATATTTGTGACTTTGTCTGTTTGAAGCTCTAAACCAATGCAAAAACAATGATGATATGGAGCAGGGGGCATTTGGGATCGACATGGGTATAAGTTTTTCATAATTTAACACTTATTTATACAAAGGAGGGGACATGTTAGTTTGATATTTCTGACTTTGTGTGTTTGAAGTTATGTGTGGCATGTAGAAACTTTACCAAGCAAGGGTAGGTTTTTCATAAATTACAACTTATTTCTCTTTGTTTTTAAAATCAACAATTTACTATTATTTTTCTATGGAAATAGTATAGATTATGATGTTTGCTTTGTTCTACAAGTTCAAAACAATATTGGACCTTTAGGAATGTTAAAAAGGGTTGTTAGGAAAGGAAAGAGTATTGTTGATGGGCTACAATCATAATGTGTTTGATGTGGAGCATTTGGAATGAGGGAAAAGGCCGATCTCTCAAAGGGATTAAGTTGTCCCTCTTGTAGCTTAAGATTGTCGATGTCAGATTTTTTTTTCCAACTCTCAGCACACGATATTTGATTCTCCTATATATTTCTAGAATTTTCTTAGATCCATACATGATTTAGATACTTGATGACAAGTAAAGCTGGATTTTTTTTCCCAAAGAAAACCATGTGTGATATTGAACATTAGCAAACCAAGTACTATATTGCAGATTTTTAGTTAAAAACAATTATCAACAACTAGCCTTCGAGCACGCGTTCACGCATGTGCTCAAAGGCTCTTCTATTTTTTGGTAAAAGTTAATAATTTGCATCCATTATAAATTGAGATTACTACATTTTTCAATCACAAAAATACCTAGGGGTGTGATGAGTGTTATGCGTTTGTACCAAATATTAAAATTATTAAAATTATAAATTGAGCATTTGGATGCAAATTATTAACTTTTACCAAAAAATAGATTGTAGCCCATCAACAATACTCTTTCCTTTCCTAACAACCCTTTTTAACATTCCTAAAGGTCCAATATTGTTTTGAACTTGTAGAACAAAGCAAACATCATAATCTATACTATTTCCATAGAAAAATAATAGTAAATTGTTGATTTTAAAAACAAAGAGAAATAAGTTGTAATTTATGAAAAACCTACCCTTGCTTGGTAAAGTTTCTACATGCCACACATAACTTCAAACACACAAAGTCAGAAATATCAAACTAACGTGTCCCCTCCTTTGTATAAATAAGTGTTAAATTATGAAAAACTTTTACCCATGTCAATCCCAAATGCCCCCTGCTCCATATCATCATTGTTTTTGCATTGGTTTAGAGCTTCAAACAGACAAAGTCACAAATATCAATCCTCACCAACCAAATTAAATTGCATTGGTTTAGATTGTAGATAAAATATAGAAGGGAGAATGAGAAGTGAGAAAAGAAAGCTGGCATTTTGAAGATTGAAGAGATCAAAGGAATTGTCATCCTAAAATATAAAACGATTTAGTAGATAACATTGCTCAGTTCGAATTTTTTGTGATGAAGTCATGAAATAACTTCTACTAAAAGTTACAACTAACATTTTGTCATTTCTAAAGAATGATAAACCTCTGTAATAATCATGCAGCACACATAAAGGAAAAAAATGAAATAAAAAAGCTTGAGCAAAGATTAGAAACCCCACAATTTCAATCCTGCTTACCCATAATAGAACAGAACACATAAGAAAAAGGCATAATTTCAAAACCTAGAAATGTAAGAAGAAAAAAAAAAGGAAATTAAAAAATAAGTAGAGTAATTGATAATTCTTAAATAGCATTAATTCAAAAGGGTGAGACAAAACCTTGGCAACCATGTAGTTGGAATGTGACAAACCTTCATAATTCTCATCTACCTTCACCAATTTTGTCCAGCCATCTTTATTAAATAATATTGATAATACTCTTGTTGTGGAAAACCAACTCTCTCTCTCTCTCTCTCTCTCTCTCTCTCTCTCTCTCTCTCTCTCCTGGATATACAGTTTCAACTCCAAACAATTAGACACAGTAATCAAATCCAACCAAAAAAAAAAAAAAAAAAGAAAAAGAACCAAACAATTTTAGAGGAAAGACCCATAAAGTTGCATCAAACGGTGGTTGATTTGGGCAAGAGTTGTTGCCAGGGTGTAAACATTTCTAGAAATCGTTTGATTGTGAGTAACATTTTTGAGAGAAAGTTCAAGATTTAGATTGGGAAACCGGTTGGTTGTGTGCTATGAATTATACGTGGGTTTCAAAATCTATGGGATCGTGAGTGGTGTGGGAGTTAAAGATACATTTTTACCAAATTTTGCCCTTACTTAAATATAGAATGTAGGGGTATTTTGAAAAAAAAAAAAAAATTCAGTTTAAATTAGCTCTTAAATAGTAGTATTGATAAAACCCACCTAAATAAAACCCATCCAAATCCCAATTATCTGAGCCTTCGGAGAGTATGAGGTTGATGTGAGCGCGAAAAAATGTTAGTTTGGCGTAGCGTAAACATAACAGTTCCCAACAACGTTCATTTTTCTCTTGGGAATTTCATCAAACACCTTCCGTCCTCAACAATTTCCTGTCCGTACAGACTCAGCACCAAAACCCTAGTCACTAGGAGTGCCCTTAGCTCCTCTTCCTATTTCGAAACCCTAACTTCCCGCCAAAAAGACCAGGTCAATCTCTACGTCCACACTCTTCTAGAATGGAACCAGGTCTCTCTCTTACCTCTCACTGAATTAACTCTCTGTTTGGTTGCTGAGAAAAATGTAGAATTTATTGATTCATGATTTTAGTCTCATTAAACTTTTGTTTTTCAAATACCCATCAAAGCTTTAATGATTATTACCTTTTGAGTTTGCAGAAATTGAAAAAAAAAAATTCACTTTCTCATAAAAGTAGTTTCTTAGTTCTAAGAGTTATTCTCAATGTGCAGAGAATGAATCTTACTGCTGTTAGAGAGGTAAATGAAGTCATGGAAAGGCACATTGAGGATTCACTTTCAATACTACCACCTATAAAGAATTCTTATGTCTCTCACTGTAACCATTCAATCAACAACATTAATCTTGTTGATGTTGGAAGCGGCGCCGGGCTTCCCGGTTTAATTTTAGCCATTGCTTGTCCAGGTGAATACATTATAAGCTACATTAATCTGGGTTGCTATTAATTTTGTGCAATTTACATTAGTTTGTTCTGTTGTAAAATGATTTTTTTTTTTTTTTATTTGTTCACATGATTTTGGATGCAAAGATTGGAAGGTAACTCTATTAGAGTCAATGAACAAGCGGTGTGTTTTCTTGGAGCATGTGATAGGTCTTACCGGCTTGTCTAATGTCAAAGTTGTAAGAGGAAGAGCGGAGGTATTGCTTCTGTCTTCCTTCTTCTTCTTCAATGTTTTCATTTTAAAATTTGATACTTAATTAGCATGTTTGTAAAGTTCTTTTCACCCCCTGAGATAACTATTGACTATACCTCTATTCCCCTTCCAAATAATAATACTAGCTGCGGTTTTATGGAAAAAGCCAAAACCCCTTATTGGATTTAAGACCGCAACTCACACGTTACCATGGCATTACCTTACAACTGAGTTAAAAGGACCCTTTTTTCTTGAGTGGGTATTGGCTTATTAAGCTATTTGTTGGACGTATTGTTTACAATTCACATTGGATTGTGTTTCTAAGGATGTACCTATCCACATATATTTTGATTTTCTTTCTGAAGTCTGCACATTCAGATTGTTTATGTTGCTAACCAATTACCTTTTCCTGGCTCCAATTCACATTACAAACCTTGTTATAGGACAGAATTTGGGGCAGGATCTTTGCTTCAGAGAGCAATTTGATGTAGCAGTGGCCAGGGCAGTTGCAGAAATGAGAATCTTAGGCAATCTTGAAAACTCCTTTTCTTGGTTTCTTCTATGTATTTTCAAGACTTCAAGTGGTTCAACATCATTGATAAAATTGTTCTGGTTTCTTCATTTTCAGCTGAGTACTGTCTTCCTCTGGTTCGTGTTGGTGGTTTGTTTGTAGCTGCAAAGGGTCATGATCCTCAGGTATGTTTCTACTGTTCACTTATGGAACTTCAGCTACCCGATCATTGCCTTTTACTGAAGATTAATATCAATGGAGGTTGTTGGCTGCAAAAAAGTATACAAGAGATGGCCCATGGCCCTTGATTCTTAGGCTGTAATTGTTAGTGGCCAGATGAAGATCTTGGGCCTGTCTAATGGTTTCTAGTCAGTTGTATCCTAGTCTCTTCCATGGTCTTATTTTTAGTTCTAGTTACATTGTTGGTCTTCATGTGTGTTTTTTAGTAGTAAAAGCCTTAGTTCATTAGTCAAATTTTTTCTGAACTTGGAACTGCCTAGGTTTTTTTTTTTTTGTTACACAACTCACACTCGCATGGTATTGAACCCAAGACCTCACCTTGTACCCCTTACTTATGGGTGGGGATGATTGCCCAGGTTCTTCTTTTCTGATGTGATTTTCAGTCTGCAATAAACTGGACCTGAAAAAATATGTCACCTACTTATAAAGTCCAAGATTCCATCCTTATGTTTCAAGCCAAAAGAATATAAGAACGCCTAAATCATAAACAAAAAGAGGCAGGGCTCATGAACCAATTATCAGTAAAACATTCTTACACATGGCGTTTGAAGGCCTAGTTCAGTCATCTCTAAAGGAGTCACTGTATATTGTCAATGTCTCCACAAGAGCACAAAAAAAAAGTATGAGTTGTTTTTCTTGAAAAAATCCTGAAAATGTTTCTATTCATACACTTCTATAAAATTCTATTTAATTCAATGAGGACAAACATTGATTTACTTCAGTTTCTGTGTATTATGCAATGTAATGATTATGACAATTTAGGGTCTGCAAATGCATTCAAGGAAAAACTGCCTTGAAATGTACATGATAAATTGCCATTTTTATTTTCATTAGTGTGAACTATTAACTGGCCAGTGAGCTCTAGATATGGCATTCCCTCCATAAATAACGGGGTGGAGGAAGGTCATGAGTTCAAGACCCACTAGGTGTGTAACTTACCAATGAAAAAAAGCTATCAACTGATCTTTTATATGGTACATTTGGCCAGGAAGAAGTTAGGAATGCAGAAAGAGCAATCCAAATGATGGGTGCTTCCCTGTTGCAACTGTGCTCAGGTCTGTTTGTAATGTTTTCAGTTTGGCATATCATGTGTATGTTAATGATCTAGAAACACACTCATGTCTTTAGATGATTGCTTTAATGAAATTGGACATTATTGCCAAGGGTTTGTCTTTCCCCAAAAAGTCTTCTTTTTGTTAACTGCTTGAAATCATGCAATGTTATCACCTGAACTGACCATGAGGAAGATTCCTATGCATATCATGTTTTCCAATTATCTCAACAAAAGAAGGGGATTTTTTTTGTTATCTGTTTTGCATTTTGACTTGTTTAAAAAGAAAAAATTTTCATTGAATTCAAATGCCTCTGATCTTATTAAACCTTGCTTGAAGTTATTTACTTCATGCCAAGAAAAAGGTAGGAATGTGGGAGACCTTTGTCAAGAAAAAAAAGTGTAAAGATTGAGGAGGGAGAAGAGCTGTGGGCATGAGAGTTTTTTAAAATAAATTAAAAATGGTTGAAGTTGTGCTCAGATATTCTAAGAGAAGATGGCTATTAATTTTGGGCTTGCACGGTTACATGGAAAAATATGCATGGTCATCATGAATAAACCACAATTCTGTCCAAAACAAATTTGATAACATTGCCTTGACGTTAAGGTCAAGTCTTCCAAATGCTTCTGGAAAAGTGTAGCATCAAGTGTAAGCTTCCACTTGTCACATGTTAAAGGGTTTTACTACCTGTGTGGAGTTGGTTTAGAAAGCATGCTTGTGAACCTTGCTAATTTCCCAGGTTTACAATCAGAACTCAGCAATTTTTGGGCTTTCTCATAATATCATCATTTACTTATGGCCTGTTTGGATGTTTAAAAAAGGAGGGGGAGTAGAGTAGAGAGAGGGAGAGTAATCTAATTACCTTATTTGGAAGTTTTTTAAGGAAGGAGGGGGAGGGGTTTGGAGGGGTTTGGAGGGGTTTCAACTCCCTCTAGCCCCCTATTTTTAATTCCCCCAAATTGGAGAGATTTGGAGGGAGAGTAGAGTACATAAACTATTGACCAAGTAAATTATCTAATTTACCCTTATTATATTAACAAAATTACACAAGGGGAAAGGCTAATTACTCTCTTCCCCCTTACTAATTTTAAAAACATCCAAACAAGGTGGAGGGGAATCATTTTCCTCTACTCTCCTCCTCACTACTCCCCTCCCCTCTACTCTCCTCCCTCTCTAAACTTCCAAACAAGCCATTACTCTTTGTTTCTGGCTATAATATTGACTTCAGTTGTCATTTGTCAACTTAATTGGATGATTGCTTTGTGTAAAACTACCTGTAGACCCACAGTCATTTCTCATTTTACCTTTAAATCTTTAAATGCATAATTTTTTTTTTGCTACAATCTTTAAATGTGTAAATGACCTTGCACTAAGGATCAGTTAAATATAGTACCTTATTGAAGTGGTTGTTACCTTTGACACATGTGCCCAGTGGAGTCACAGAGCCCATATGGACAGCGGACCGCCATCATATGTTTAAAAGATCACTCCACCCCAAGGAAGTATCCTCGCGATCCAGGCACACCAGCGAAAGAACCACTGTAAATAATTCAGATGCACATTCTGTTGTTGTTTTTATTGACAGCTTGTACTTTGAGATGCCACTTCTTACAAGTGGAAATAACTATATGTAACACTAAAAGAAGCGATCCAAAGTGACCTATTGTGCATAATGTAATATGCATTTTTTATTCATCTATGTTTTTAGTTTCTTTTCATTTATGCTTTTGTGTTTAATGTGCACTCTTTATTTTTAGTTGCAGAGGGAGGTGTTTTTGGAGACAAGCAAGTTGAATAAAGCAATAAACTTGCTTGCCAACGATAGTAATGGTTCGTTTGGATACAACTGAAAACTAAAAACGCTATAACAAAATAATTATTAAATATGTGAATAATATCGTGATACTCATTTTTAATGAAAAATTTACTAAAAAGTGAGGTTTGTGAGTCCCATAAACAGTGCACGAGACCCCTTAATGTGTTGAAAATTGACTGAAAAGTCAAATATTATGACTACTGATCATAAACAGTGTATGAACAGTAGCAATAACAGTTATATTTAAGACTTGAAACGTGTGCCAAAAAAAAACTGTACAAAAAAGAAAAAAATTATGAAGAAAGATGTAAAATAATAGGAAAAAATAAATAAGATAATGAAAAAAAAAATTGCTGCCTTTTTTTGGATTACATGAGAATGCTGTCAGCAGAAATGTAGATTTAGGAAGTGACAAATTCTTTATACTGTAGGCATTGTTTGGTCTCATTTTTAAATAAAACAAGGTTCAAAGTCCCTTCTCCGTTGGTTGTGAGTTGTAACTATTGAATTCTTTTATAAAAAAAAATGCAGATTTAGGAATGTCAAATGTGAATTAAAAAAAATGGAATTATTAAGCCAATATCATCATGAAATTTCTTGCAAATATGAATTTAAGTGGGTCATAAGCAATGCATGTCAGAAGAGAAAGTAGTAGAATTCGATTTTTATGCTAATTTTTTAAGACATGTTTTAGAATTTTGAACCGAATAAAACATGTACACACTCCATTTTACATGTTACTAACTATGTTTTTGACTAATCAGGGAATTTACAAGGATGGAATTAAAAAAAGAAAAAGGAAAGAATTTATAAGCTTTTATGTTGTTTTGCTTGATACAGGTGTTCAAAAATACTGTGAATCTTTATGTGGTTGTAAATAAAATTAGATTACTGATGCATGATAGAATAATCAGGAATTCCAAGCTTCACAAGTATTAGCTAGCAGAAGTGGTAAGCAAACTTCTTAACTATTTATTTTATTTTATTTTCTGTTTGAAAAATTAGTGGTGGCTAAATTAGCAATATTTTTGTCACTTATTGAATGTCATATTATAGTGTATAAAAATAAAATATATATCAGAAAGCAACCGTTGTCTATTTCAACATATTGTATGTCATGAATCATGGTGTGGTGAGCTAAGCAACTCCTGATTGTAGTGCGTTAACATTTTGTTTTAGTTTAAACTGTCTTGTTAGATGTATAATCAATTGCTAATATTTATCTTTAGATCTTCTAAATTCTGGTCTTATAGATAGCTTCTTGGTAAGTCTTAAAGTCAGTCTCTGTGGTAACTGTTAAGAACATCTCTCACTCTCTCTCTTGCCCCACATATTTCACATCCACTGATCCACATCATGGTTAAAAGACGCAAATATTACTTTATGATCCTCCTTTAGCCAACAAAATCCACTCCTTAGTCATCTTCCATGACAAAGATCAGTCAACTTGAACATCATGGCTAGTAACTTGAACATTTTAATAGTTTGCTTAGTCTTTGTTTAGTAAAAATTCATCAAGAAGCTGATTATTTGTAGCATTGACTTGCCTAAACTAAATGTATTTATATCAAACTTAGGCTAAAAGCATTGATCAGGATAACTGCAATTTCACAGGGTTAGACACATGTACAAAAGGTTTCAGAGTTAGGGAAAGTAGGTTTATCTAGGAGATAATCAAAATCATTATGTTATGCTTTTAATGGTCATCTTTGAGAGAAGTAGATTTTTGAAAACAAAGAAAAATATTAGATTAGAATAGCGTGGCATAGTAACAATGACTGGTACCTAACTCACCCTCCACTTGTCATTAGTTAAATGGGTCAAACAATTAAATCTACTTTATTTATTTTTTTAAAGCAACATATAAGGTTAAGATTTTTAGATTGATCTTCTATAATGCCAGATTGACAAGTTCATATCGTACAGAATTAATACTAAATTATTGAGAAAGAAACATATGAGGTAAGTTAATCTTTTGGCACTTCTAGAAATCCATTTTGATGTATCAACCTTTTTTTTCCTCCAATGTAATATTGTACTTTAAAGTTTGTTGTTCAAAGGGGAGCATTTAAATGTTCGTTCATGGGCCTATAAAACTTTAATCTTAAATGAAAGGTTTCCTTTTTCTCTCTCTTTTTTTAGGCTGAGCGTGATGATAAAATAACCTTTTCTTTTTTCTTTTTTTTAATGATAAAGAGTAGCTGAGTTATCTGATTTATTTGCTCTGTTTTCCTTTTTCTTTTGATGTGCCAAGTGCCAACTACATCCTTAGACAAGTCACTTCATTTGTATAAGATGTATTTGTTTTTTGGGATAATTTTAAAAAGGAGGATGTTTCCAACTACCCTATTTGTAATTCACAAGATTGTATATTCTGTTTCAGGTTTATACACCATTTCTTTCACAGTTGGATCTCACAAATGTGTGGGATCCACGGTCATCCACCAGCTGTGAAAGAAATGGTATATACACTCAGAATTCAGGCCATTAAATTGTCAAGCCCATTAAATTCTTAACTCTAGGTTAAGGTTTAGATGGGAATAAATGGGATGGGAGGGAAGAAAAGGATGGTCTATCTCTCTCTTCATTCTATACGTGTGTTGTATAACATATCCTTAATTCTTTATTTTTCTTCTCTCATCTATGCACTTGTCGTGGTTAAGCTGTGGCTAACAGAATATAATTTCTTTTGTGTCTAGACCTCCATAATTTATGCTCTCTTTAAGAAAGTTATTCTACCTTATAGGATGGTCCTCTCCTCCATTGTCGGTCCAAGCATCCATGTGTGTATGATCATAGCAATGTTATTATATACTTAGGACTGTGAGTGAGTTGAACCAATTAATTGCTTAGCTTACCAGAGAAAGTCTACAGACAAAAAAAAAATATGACTCTTGTTTACAGAGCAGATTATTAGTGATAATTAAAAAATAATGTTAGTGGTATATCTAAATAAGAATTAGTAAAAACTTATCAACTTTATAACTAATATAAAAAAGAGTGAAATTTTTTTTATTACTTATTCAAGAAAACCTCTTCTTCATTTTTCTCTCATAAATTTCGAAAAATCTCATTGAAATCGGCTTATACTTGAAATATCTGAAATTGACTTGGCTCGAGCCCAACAAAATGTTTAACCAAATATTCTATGTAGCCACTTTTAGTGACCTTCTACCAATGAGATTGCTATCCCACTTTGCACGATCCTCCAGACAAATTAATCATGAGCCAAACCTATCTGCCTCTGATTATTTTATACTCTAAAGTCTTAACTTTAAGAGAATATCACCGTTTGCTTTTCTTGAGTGAAAAGATACATAGTTATATACATGCACATATAGAAGAATCATTCTTTACCATAGGTCTCTTTTGGGCCTATGTTAAGCACTATCTAAAAAAGAACTGTCAAGAATCAAGATTCTTAAAATTTCTTTAACCAAAATTATCATATGATATTTTAATCTGCTTTTGTTAATGAATGTCACATAGACCCGATAAGAAGAAATCCAACAAGTTCCATTGTATTGAGAATTAGTAAAAGTTAATATATAAATAAATACCCCTTTTATTTAAAGTTGCTTAACTGCCTTAAAAAATGTAATTGATTATAATAAAATAAATAAATTCAACATTAGCCAATGCGCTTTGATACTCATTAATAATTTTGTTAAAATATTTTAAATTAAATGCCCTTTAAAATTGTTTAATTTAAACTAGAGCTTTAAATAGCTTTAAACCTTGTATTTACGGTTTAGATTCTTTGATGCGTTGTTCTAGCTTTTAATAGAAATAACAAATTTATAAATGCTCATTTTAAAATGACACTAATTTAAGAGAGAGACTAAATAATGATAATGAAAAAAAAAATCATTATTGTTATTATTAAATAAATAAACATTAATTGGTCATTAGTTGAACTGGCTGAGTTTAAAAAGTATGTAAAAACGGAGTAATACTTATATTATGTCATATTTGGTCATTTCTCACATTTTAAAATCTTTTTTTATTACCATATTTTATCATTGTTGTTTGCCAAATTATGTTAAAACTTTTTATTGTAAAAATTCTACGGCTAATAAAGCTTTGATTCCTACTTCAAAATTACCACACATTTAGAAATTTTGCTAAAGAGCTTTAGGGGCCCTCTTAAAGTTGAGAAAATAGGTCTTGTTTAGATTGACTTCTATCTAAAAGCTTATTTATTCAAAGTTGGTACAAGTATAATTGTACATAGAAAAGGTGCAGCTATAGAAGAGAAAATGAGACTATTCTAGCTTTTAATAGAAATTTGAATTGAAATAAATATTTCTGGAAAGAGAGAGAGGTAACAATAATAATAATAATAATAATAATGACGATGATGATAATGATAATGAAATAAAAACCACTAATCGAACTAAATGGAATCATGAATGAAAGTATAATTCACTTTTATTATGTCTCTTTTGTCATTTGTCACTCTTAAGAGCATTTTTTTTTTTTTTTTTTTACCAAATAGAAGTAAGGATTTCAAAACACTTTGTTGTGTCCCAAGGCCAAATGGCAAATAATTCTGAAGTCGTTGAAGAAGTTTGAATTTGAATAGAATTCTAATAAAATTATGCAGTAGATTAGGTTGAGGATTAGGATTTAATTTCAATTTGTATTTAAATTTAAGTAGGAGTTTGGATCCTATGTTTTAGGACTTGGTTGTGATAAAGCTTATCTCCTTACTAGTATTTATATACAGAGGAATTATGAATGAAGCAAGCAAAAAATTAACTAAAAATGTCTATTTCTTCTCTCAAGTTCAGGAGATTGATCATTTCGAATTGATTACATTATCTTTCAATTATCTCAGTTCACAACAGACTTCATCAATATAGTTTTCCAAGCACTCTAAAAAGCAAAGCTCTTTTTAACAGGGGTATTCATTTTGCTAATTGGCATTGACAAAATCAGCTGAAACCACACCGATCAAGCTGATTGGCTTTGGTGGTTTTTTCTAGTTCCCTTAAATCGACGTGAATATATAGTTCGATTTTCAACCATGGGTTTTCAAAACTAATCGATCATTGATTGCTTGACATGTATGTGTATATAAGGCAATCGTATTTTGTATCAAATGATATCATGTCATCCATATCAAAACTCAATAAATGAGAGATGTGTGTATAAAAATAATTACCTACTAATACATGTCTTTCATTTGTTAGTGGAATGGTTATTTTTTACTAACATATCTCACACTTATTGAATTTTGATACCGCTAATATAGTATGATTTGATATAAAATACCTTCTCCTCCCATTGTTGATTCATTCCCTTTCTCATCGATTCTTGGTTGATATTGTCACCTTTGATTGTCCCTCAAGCCAACACCATCACTCCTGTTATTATTTTCCATCACCGACTAAGTCGCACCACATCGCACTAAGCCCATAAAATTGCCCCCGTTGTGATTGGCCAATGACCCAAGAGGGTACTCTATAGTTTCAGGGTAGATAAACTCCAAGAGGTACTCTATAGTTAAAACTTTAACTCCTACAATAATAGCAAACCTATCCTTTATCTCATGAAAAATGCTTTGTTTACAATATTTTTATAACATTTTCACAACAAATTTTAAGTGGTAAATTGTTTTTAGTTGTTATGAGTGGGAAAAAAGTAATTTAAGTTAAGGATTCAAATTAGAACCAATAATAATTTATCACCTATAATTTGTTATAAAAATGTTGCGTATGTAACACTTCATTTATCTCGTTATATTTTGAGGGAAATTGTTTTTGTGTAGCTGTCCCTGTAAGGAAACAGTAGTCTTCTTTTGAAAATTAGTTGTTCTGTCAATTATTTTGTTTATATAGCTTATTTTAGGGCATTTATTGTAGTGATGATCTAAGAAATCCAACTTTAGGATAAAATAAATATTGAGAATGTGGACAAATTTTAGAAAATGGAAGATATTGAATGTGAACTTTACTGATCCAAGACCTCATTGCCCGCTATCTCATTGAGTCCCATCATCCAACTAATCCTTGTAGAAAAATAAAGAACACAATGGCATAAATTCGTCAACACCATACACCGAGGTAAGGTGTGAAAGTCTATGTCTACGTGAGTAGGCAAATAGTGCACCCCCTGTCTCCCTCTGGTTAAAGAAAGCTTCCATAATGATTTCTTAATTATATATGATAAAGAAATTATAGGTGTTATTGATCTAGAAAGACAAAGTGAAACAACATGTTGCTATTAAAGTAGCAGCTGCCCGAATTTTGAGCAACTGATTAGTAAACAGTGTAAAAGCTCATCGTAGTTTATTAGGTTTTTCCCTTAATTAAGTGTCCATTAGTTAATAAGTTATTATACATTAAAAAAAGAGGCACTTTGACAAAGAAAATTAACTAGCTCCATCATGGGCCATTAGCTTTAAACTTACATGTATAGTAGACCAATACAATCCATGCCATCCAAGGAAGGAAAGAGTCTGAAAATAAAATAGAGGAACAAAAAGATACGGGAAAAGTAGAAGAAAAAAGAATAAGTACAACACAATCTTTTTGCACTATGTACATAACCCCGGCTAGAAGAAAAAAAGGATTTGTCCACTAAAGACCAACCACGGAGATGGCCCAGTAGTAGAAAGAACTTGTAACTTATCAAGAATCCGAAGTTACTTCTTCTTCAAGTAGTAGCGAGTCACACTATTGCCCGGATAATTCCATGTCATTCATAAGTAGGGTTTAAGTGAGTTGGGGACAATAACTTCACTGCGGGCTCTATTTCCTCGTTTACCAAAAAATAAAAGGATTTGTCCACTAAAGAACAGGAACTAAAACCTGCCAAACTTTAATGTCACAGTCCAAACCACCGCTGTAAACAAGGTAAGCTGCTGTATCAGATGTGTTGCAATTGTCAATTGCTGCAGTCAAGCACTTGACTGGACCTGTATGCCCTTCCAACACTGCCACACAACCGTAGTTTCTATCAACACCTCTCCAAATCCTAACACTTCTATCAGCTGAACCACTACAAACCAAATCAGACACAACAGCCAAGCACAAAATGGAGCTAGTGTGACCTCTAAGCGCACCCATAACATCCATGTTGCCACCACCACCATCACTGCTACTCTTCTCCCATACCACTATGGATCTGTCACATGCACCAGAGTACAACAAAGACCCATCGCTGCTTAGAGCCAATGCATTGACCCCAGATTTGTGTTTGATAAGTGTGGCAACTAAACGATGTTTCTCACCAGGGTTTTTCTTCCACACCTTGATTTTCTTGTCAGCTGAGCCAGTATAAACATGTCCATCATCGGCTATTGCCAGTGCGTTTATTGCGTCATCATGTGCGTTTGTCACGGATTCTAAGCACTTAAAGTCCGATGTTCGCCAAATCTTGAGTGTCCTATCCCATGAAACGGAGTAGAGAAGTGACTCATCCTGAGACAAAGCAAGTGAAGACACAGCATCAACATGGTGTACCCAAGTGCAACTCTTGTGCCTTCGAATCTGAACCTGGTTCTTAGGCATCAGGAGCTTAAAAGCACGGTCACCAAGTGTTGGGAGTGTAGCCAAGTGCGTGTACTTTTGGTGATCATCAAGTTGTTCATGGTTATTGATTTTCCATACCCGGATTTTATGGTCTTGATGAGCACTATAGAGTTTGTCAGCTTGTACCACTAGGGACTTCACGGCACCTTTCCCAGCAACTACAAAGTTGTTTGTTGAACTTTCTTGGTCTAATTGATCAGAGTCAAAAGGGTTGCGTTTCCATGACCTGATTTCTCTGTCAGAAGAGCCTGCATAGAAGAATTTCCCAGCTAGGGTGAGAGAGGATATGTAAGAGGTTTGGCCTTTGAGAGTGGTGAGGCAGTAGTGGTTTATGTTGGAAAAACAGTGTTGTTGGGATTGTGAGGTGAGTGAAGGAACTGATTGGAGGCTTGGCTGAGAAAGAAGGGACTTTAACTCTAGTTGATAGTGGTTGGACTCAGATTGAGACTCATTGTTTGAGTGGTTAGACTCAGATTGTTGGCATGCCATGATTCCCATGTCATAGAGAAAGGAAATGAAGGAATTGTTAAATATATAGTAGAGAGACAGAATTGGAGGAACTTTTTTCTTTTTTGTTCTTTATTTTGGAGGAGTGGTGAGCAAAAGGTATACAGTTGAATTATAGGATAGTGTTTGGCATAAAGTGAGGTGCGAGAATGGTGAATGGCCCAGTTTTAACTTTCAACTTTCAATTTTCAACTATTCTAATAGTAATATAGGTAGGTGTAGATGTACACAAAACCTGATTATTCTAGGGAATGGGGGAGGCGTGGATAAGTGGGAGAATAGGTAAGGAAAATGGAAAACAAAAAAAAGGGTGAAAATATTTACTGGTTCTAAAATTTTGGGTTAAGCTCTATTTTAGTTTCTGAAATTTGAAAATTCCTTTTTTTTAATCTTCAAAAATTTGTAAATATATCAAGATAGTTCATCCATAAGCAAAAATTATAATAATATTTCTACGGAATGACTAACTTAATTACTAGGTTTAAAATTTCAAAATTTTGGCACTAAAATAATATCTGATGCAAATTCAAATTCTAGGGGTCACACTATATCCCCGACACACATATAATAACAATAATAACAAAAGGAGGGCACAGTAAACATTTTGTCTATATTTCCACAGTAAAGTATCAGCCAAATTTCCGAGCATAGCAAGCTGGTCCACAACTATATTATAAAAGTAAAATATCTGACAGCTGGATGTGAAATTAACAATACAAAAGAGAGTATGTGCAAATAATGTATATTAACTATTCATATAAAATTTATATAAATACATATTCAGTAAAAATATATATATAAATAATGCTATCCACTAAAGAAATCTTTATTTTATGAAAGGTTTAAATAAATATTCAAGCTTGTTCTTAGTTATTTCAATAGCACATATCATTATTAATTCTTAGCAATAGCATTCTTTTTGAAGTTTTGTATATGTGGCTCGAATCTCACATCTCACTTTCTTACTATTGACCTCTATATATATATATATATACATATGTATTACATCCTTAATTTTATTGATTGAAAAATTATAACAATTACGCAAGTAGTCTTGTCACCCAGTAATCCAGTGCCTAACAAGAACAAAAAGTTCTGAGTAGTCACCCAAAATAAAACTTGTATTGTTGTGCTAAACAAACACTGAAATTGATTAAAAAAATTCAGAGCTATATATGATTGATTCCGACGGCTTTGATTTTCGGATAAGAAGGTACAAGAAAAGGACAGTCTAGGATATCAAAAGCAAGCATTTATAGAATTGGCACCTGGCATGGGATATTTTGTATGTAATCAATATATATACTACGATCAAACGTAAAAAAAATTTAAAAATTTAAAAATTTTAAAAAAAAATTTAAAAACTTTCCTGTTTCAACTACTATTGGACGACAAACGTCACAAACATGCAGCTTATCTTTGAGTATCTCTTGCACTCATATATTTTACTCATGATCCACATAAAATACCCTTTTTGGGAAGATTTGATTTGGGTGAGCCTTACTAATCAAACCAAGAACAAAATTAAGGATTTTGATTAGACTTAAATGGGTCTTTTAGCGTGTCTGTCTCAAGACTTACACCATAACTGGCCTTTGCTGCATTATAAAATTCATTTGCTTTCATTATTATACAAACTAATACAATAATGATAAAACATCCCTTTACACTTGTTGATTCGTATTTACTATTTTATATCAGTATTCACAATTAATATGTAAATGTCTACATTTTAAACTGTGAAAGTAGACATAAAAAAAAATTAACTATTCTATGTGAAATGTTATCGTTTGTGGCAGGGAAGGTTGTGGTGGGCCTTTTTGTAATGTTGGGTTGGGCTGTCTTCTGCTGTACTTGGCCCAAGTGTTCTAGATAAGAGAGTTGGAACAGATCCAATTGTAACCCACCTTGGTCTAGCTTGTGCACAAACTACACTCTATTTGCCAAAACTTTGGTCACATGCCCATGACAGGTAGAGCTGCTATGAGAAAGTTATGGCAAGCAGATATAATAAAGATAGCAAAAGAAATGCGTTCACTACTTTGACAAAATAAATAAAGGGAAGCAACAAGAAGTGCTCTGTACATAAAATAGCATAAATAAGTGAGGAAGAAATAGTAATGAGTTTGTTGAATCAAAGAGGGAAATATCAGTCTACCATGCCAAATTATATTACAAGGCCGAAACAAAGAAAGGAGTCATTTCCTCAACGTGAATAATCTCCCCCATAAAGAAATTAATTGGTTTAAGGGAAATGGCCTAAATGATTTGTGCCCAGAAGAATCCTTTACCTTTTTAAGAAAGAACAAGGCTTTAGAGGGAGAGAGGGGATTAACCAATTGGTGCATGTCTGTCATTCTATACTCTCTGTTTTTTTTTTCGTTTTTTCTAATTCTTCTTTTCTTTTTTCCTTTTTCTTTCTCAGCGCTTGCTTATATGTTGTGATTCTCTCCTAAAGGTTACTATTACCGAGATCGTCATCCCCCTTGCTGTGCACAGCAAGAGTCTTTTATATAATGTCTGTCGTGACTGGTTTTTACTATTTTAGTCTTTAACTACCTTTGTCTGGTCTTTGTGTCCTTGTCGACCACCACTAGTTTGTCAATTGCCCAGCCACCACCACTTACCTGTGCTGGCTGTGCCACTCCCCATCACCAGACAAAGAAGACTATTTTGTTTGTTTGTTTATCGTGGCATTCTTACCTGCTACAGTGTGGGTGCTCTCTCTCTCCTTATCCCTCATGGCATACACCTAGTAGTTCCAACTCATCCTTACTTCTTTTAGGCGATATGTCATCCCAGCAGGACATTTCCCCCAAAAGAGCCTGAGCAGGAACCCCAGAATAGGTTTTCCCCTCTCCCTACCGCCAAACCATGCCCTCTTACTTCTGACACATGACCTACCACTTCTTATATTGGCTAGGTACAGGCTGGTGACGTCTGAACCTTGCGCGTACTCCACTTCTGTGTGTGTCCAAATCCTGCCCGCTGCTCACGCGTTTGCTATGGTCTGAAGGCTCGTCTGCACATTCTGCGGCCCATCCTTGACTTCTTGTGGCATAATCTATTATTCTGATTTCCCATTCTTTATGGCCTACTCCCTTTAAGGACTAGGCTTTGCTTGATTGTGGGTTTTTCTTCCTTCAGCCTACTCTTTTGCTCCTTTCTGCAATCTTGCTACCATTTCCTGTCGTACTACTCTACCATTTTTGTTGTGGTGTTATTTAACCTAAGCCTGCTGGGCCTTTTTAAGCCTGTTGCTTATTCTTCTCTCAATGACTTAGTATGATCATTGGACTTTTTATTACATTGCTTGCAGGCTCCTGTATCTCATTTATTTTCTCTTAGGCATCCTTGGCTCATTTGCTTTCCTTGGGCATTCTCGACCCTTTTTTTCTAATTATGCGTTCTTATGGGCTTTACTAACTCCTTTGAGCTTCCTTGGCCTAATTACCTTATCCTTCATCCTTGGGGCTCATGGACTTTTCATCATCTCCTTACTTTCTTTGCTTGCATTACTTCGGGCATGTTGTGGCCCATTCTCACTTTTCTACATCATATACTGCCCATGGGTTTGCTACTTCTCTCTCTCCAGGCTCCTTTAGGCCCGTTTGCTTCCTCAAGACCCATTTGTTTATTTTATGAGCCTATGATCCATTATTGCTGCCAATTGGGCTTAATAGTTTTTCTATCCACTTACTAACTCTTTTTTGCCTATGTTTCTGGGCTTCTTCCTTTTACTGGGCTCCCAAAATGAGCATCAACAAAGGTTTAAGGAGAAAAATCAAAATATCATTATTTTGATTAAACCTAAATACCTAGTAACTTTTATCTTCTCACCTCCCTTAACTGCCCTTGTAAGCTTAATGGTTTGGGATTTTGACCTCATTGACTCAGTGCAAAAAATACTCAAAAATTGACCAAGCCGACTGATGTGCATGTGAGATTCATAGACTCAATTGAATTAAGTGATAATGTTGGGCTGGCTCTAGACCTAAACACCCCCCCCCCCCCCAAAAAAAGAAAAAAAATGAAAAGGATATTGATCCCCATTACATAACAAAAGGCCCCAAATTTGTGCAAAAAAAGTCTTGAAAATTGTAGAATGCTAATTGATTTTTTTTTAAGAAAAAATATGAATGGGTTTTCATTCTTTCTCTTATCTTTAAGAAGTTCCTTAAAATAATAAACCAATAGAAATCCAACCCAATTGAAACCCTAAATTGTTTCATGAAAACAAAATTATGAGTGTGTCAAATCAGATTGATCATTTCTCAAGAATATTAATTGGATTAGTTATTATATATTGTAAAAGAAATGTTAATAAAACCTAAACATAAAAATTTAATTAATAATTTTGTATCTCAAAAAATAATATATATATATATATATAAAGTTAAACAAAAAAAAAAATTAATTGATTTTTGATTATTAAAAAGCACTCACTTAAATCTATTGTCTTAGGTTTCAAAATGTATTGAGTCGGCCGTTTCTACTTACACATAGTCAAATGTATAGGTCTCTCTCCCTTTCCATTTTATTTTTTTTGGATAAGTTGCTTCATTTCCTTATTTGGTTTTTCTTGAAGGTACTATAATCAGGTGGCCAAAGTAGGACCCTGATTGGAACCTTTGCACCCAATTAACAATGATAATTGCTAGATTTATAGATTTAATTAGGTGATTCTGGTCTATGTGCGTTAGGCTTTTGCTTACACATAGTTGGAGAGGTCTCTCCCCCTTCCTATTCAAGATCTCTTTCAATTTACTAAAATGACTTTTTAGGCAAATTTGGTTTTTCTTGAAGGTCCAACAATTATATATCAGGTGGCAAAAGTAGGACCCTGATTAATTGGAACCTTTGGATCCAATGAACAATGATAATTGCTTTGGAATCTCTCAATTGGTGTCCAACATGTTCATTTGTCCTTTCTGGCTACCACAATATGAAGTAGGTCTAGCTCCTATAGATACTTCTTCGAGTGTGACTTGCATTCTGACCTCAACAATGGCTTTTAGATGGAACTAGGTCTAGAGGTAGAGTTGTCATAAGAAGAATCTGTGAAAACTATTGTCCCTTGATGCAATATGGATGATGATTTTCCTAGAATGCATTCTTTTCAATAAACATGGTAGACCAAAAATGACAGATTTGAAAGCTAAAGTTGGTATTGGGGACATGTAGGCTTTACCTATGACTATGATCGAATACCTTATTTTGTTTGTTTCCAAAGGTCGGCTAAATCTTATGCTGTATCCAATTTCTCCCATGTATTTGAAGATGTTAAGGAAAAGGGTTTCACAATTTCTCTCTTTTAAATTTGAAAAAGAAACATTTGTGTTAAGTTCAAGAAAAAGACTGTTAAACATTACTTCCTAGCATTGGAATTTCGTAACATGCATGCTACTATTTCATGCTGGCATTAGTTTTCATAAGTTTATTTTCCTTCCAATTAATTGTGGAGTCCACACCCTGCTTTTCATGAAGCTTAAAGTGATTTCAATCCTTATGCCATCTCGGGTTTACATTTTCATACTAAACACATTACGATTTGCAAGTCAAAAATTATTGGCTTGTTGATTTTGAGACGTATTGAGACTTTTATAAGATTCCAAGATTCCAAATCAGGCTACCAACCGTGCATGAGTAGACATTTTTCTTTTAAAAAAAAAAATTTAGAGAGACTTAGTCATATGTGAGAGAAGTAATAAAAAAATGGGTTTAGAAAAAAAAAATTTGTTTACATACTATCTGAAATCTCTATACTAGGTGAAATTTAGTAAAATTGACCAAAACGGGTGAAATGAAGCGGAATTTACCAGAATTTAAAATGAGATGAAATAAAGAGGTGATTTCTCCCTATTAACATGACGATAAATAAACCTTTAGAGTTGTAACATTTAATCTGTATCATGAAATAGAACCAATTTAAATGAGGAGGATCCATACTACTTTTCCCATCTCCCTTATCAATAGGGAAGTTTTTATTTATTCAACAAAGTGGTCAATGTACAACAAAAGGCCACCTGGAACATGGCGTCCCATAAAATGTTATTTTTCCTTTATATATATTGTGGTGGATTCAAGATTTCAAGTGTGTGAATTTAGTGAAAATTTTGGTAAAATATTAATTGTCTCTAGCATAATTATGTATTAATTGATCTGATTAAGCATCAACCTACCCCCCCCCCTCTCTCTCTCTCTCTCTCTCTCTATATATATATATATATATTTGACAAGAGTTTAACATCAATAACCTCCGGGATCAGTTCACCGTCTTTGTCACTTTAGCTCTCAATGTCCCCCCCCCCTCTCTCTCTCTCTCTCTCTCTCTATATATATATATATATATTTGACAAGAGTTTAACATCAATAACCTCCGGGATCAGTTCACCGTCTTTGTCACTTTAGCTCTCAATGCCCACATATATAATATCTCTTCACCGACTTCATCTCTTGATTGCTCCTTTTATTTATTTATTGCAGGCCTTTTTTCTTTACGACCCAACCAACAAAAGTATCTAAAATGAAAGCCAACATAATTGTCACAGGCTCAAAGCCAATTAATTAGTACAAACTTTGCACAGATATCTTTATATTCACTCTTTCTTCGTTTCTTTTTACTCTTTTTTTTTTTTGGTTGGTAATCAAGTGGTACCCTCAAGGGAACATTATGATTCCATAAGAGGAAGGTCTTAAATTAGACGAGTACGTACGAGTGTACGACATCCTATACTAGTATATATAACATATCATATGAGTCTGTATGTTAGTAGATTTTTTTTTTTTTTTCCAAGTACAGTTATATTTTAACTATCTTTCAATAAACATCTAACACACATTATATATGTTTACTTAAAATAAAAAACCCTCAAGCCTCAAATCAAAAGGAGAGAAATATGAAGTCTTCCGTAAATCTTGTTACGCATAGCTTATCACACACTGTACACACTCTCTTAAAATCGTATTTTAGCCTGCGTGACACAGTATGTACGGGCTGTGTGCCATAAGCGGTGTACAACTATTTGTCTTCCTATATGTGTGTTGCCTCGTAGCATAGAGTACTCTTCTTTAGGAAGGACTTGTAATGTTACCAACTCATGAGAGTGGAAGAGAACCACAACTTATTAATTTCAGTTTGATCTTGGACTTGAATCTTCACTGCAAAGAAATTGGTCCATGGACACCTACAATTGTTTCAAATGTGCCCAAATTGTCTTGATGGTTAGAATAATCCAATTAAAAACTTGAGGCTATCATCTATAAACTTCTTACATTGTCTCATATACCTAGCTATCAAGGAATTCATGTTCATTCAAAAAGACTCTCTCTCTCTCTCTCTCTCTCTCTCGCTTTATGATGTATCAACTATCAATCAGCTATTCGTGGCTTGAAGGGACCATTTTTCTGTAGTGAAATCGAAATCCATTTCATTAATAAAAACAGTTGAAAGTGGACAATATCTCATAAAGCACTGTCCCTAGTTCACTATTGCATAAATTAATAATTAAAGAATGGGGTCTTGCAAGCACTAATAAATTCACAGCCAGAAATGTCTCGTCTGTGTAACTGGCATTACTCTATCCATACATTGTCTGTTGGTCCCATAAAATGGCAATATCAATCAACAAGCATTAATAATTTTATGGATGCTTACGTTTACTCTTAAATCTTTCACTGTTACTAGATGTGTCTTGGTGTTAAAAAAAACCATCTTAGACTCTTGTATTTTAGTGTCCATTATTGAATTGCAGAAACAAAGAGTTTCACATGCCATTGGACAAAGACAATGCCCCAGTTTGCTCAATTTGGTAATCAATTATAACTCCTTCACATGATGGTCAGTATGGCCAGATTACTAGACCTTTCTATTACTCTCATCACACTGAATTCCATCTATAAAAGGGGTAGCCTGGTAGGTATAAAGTATAAACACAGTAATATCATATCCATGTTAGTTGGCAAAAGAATATAACGGAGGCTGTCATATTCATATTCTTTTCAATTACTTTATCAGGCACTACTCTTAATTGCATGCACTATTAGTTTCCTTTATCAAATTTTTTTTATTTTTTTAATAAGTGATATAATGACATAAATCCCATATTACACATTCACACAAGCATTATTTCAGCTGATATAATTAATTCTTTAAGAAGTATAAACTTTTTAACTGCTTAGTGTGTTTTGGATAAGCTTAAAATTCACCTTATTTTAATTTAATGATGTCAGTTTATGTACCACTTTTTAAATGCTCGTTTTTAAGTAAAGTTATATTTTTTTTCTTATTTATCTTGTAAGTCAAACAAGCACGTAACCTGCTTTCACATATGAATAATTTACCAATGATTATTTAAAAAAAAGGCTAAATTACAATGATTTTAGTCCCTAAAATTTTGTGTAAGTTTGATTTTTATCCCTTAAATTTTAAAAGTTCGGATTTGGTGCCTAAAATTTCAATAAAGGGTACGATTTGGTCCTTTATTCTATTTTCTATTTTCTATTTACATGACTAATGATATGCTATAAGCCATCCCATTTCTAAGAGACTAAATCAAATCAACCCCATACATGCAAGAGCCAAAACCAAACTAACTCCATATTTCAATAACCAAAATTGAAATTAACCAAAATTTAAAGACAACCAAAATTTAAACTTGTTAAATTTAAATAACCAAAATCGAACTTATCCCAGATTGCAAAGACAAAAATATAATTTGCCTTATCACAATTAATTATTGGGAAAGTATAGGAAGACAACAAAATGTCACAACCCGATTATTACCTGCTCGGTTGAAACAGATGTGCATGAGTTTTTAATATTAGCCCCCCAATTGATTTCATGGCACCTGAGGGGAACAACATGTACACACTACACAGTACACCCACAAGGCCACAACTCAATATAAGAGATATGCCTTAATCTAGGCCCAAGGTTCCAAAGCCCATAGAAAATCCATCTGAACTCATTCCAAGCCCAGGCAGGGCTCAAGCTGACCCAACAAATTAACAATTTTTGGGCCGTCCATTATAAAAAAAAACCTCAATGAAAACAATCAAAAAAGATAAGAAATAAAAGACAGTAAATTGTGATTATTTTATGAATTTGTCCCCTTAGTTGACAACTAGTAAATAAGGAGATATTTTGAGATATTTAAGGGTATGTTCGGATGCCGTTTAGAATCTGTTTGGATACAGCTTATTTTGTTGAAAACTAGAAACTGAAAACACGGAAATAAAATAATTTTTAAAGGGTAAAATATCATTTTCTTCCCTAAACTATCACAAAAGTTCGTTTTTTGTCCCTAAACTTTCAAAAGTTCTATTTTCGTCCCTAAACTATTACAAAAGTTCGTTTTTCGTCCTTAAACTTTCAAAAGTTCTATTTTCGTCCCTAAACTTTTCCAAACGTATTGATTTTCGTCCCTCTCACATCAGCACTCTGTCAAGCCACGTCAGCACTCCGTCAGAACTTTTGAAAGTTTAGGGATGAAAATAGAACTTTTGAAAGTTTAAAGATGAAAAACGAACTTTTGTTATAGTTTAGGGACGAAAATAGAACTTTTAAAAGTTTAGGGATGAAAAACGAACTTTTGTGATAGTTTAGGGACGAAAATGATATTTTACCCATTTTTAAATGTGTGAATAATGCCGTGAAACCCATTTTTAATATTATTTTTCTGAATAACGTGGTTATGGGTCCCGTGAACAGTGCTTTATATCAATTGAAACAGTGAAACGCATGCATCCAAAAAAAAAAAAAAAAAACGCGTAGACGCAGACGCTAAATCCAAACATATACTTATTGTTGAAAATTAAAAAAACTATAGCAAAATAATTTTTAAATGTGTAAATAGTGCCGTGAGACTCATTTTTAATGAAAGTTTTTTTTAAAAAAGAGATTTGTGGATCCCGTGAACAGTGCACGGGACCCACACACAAAACACTGAACGCTTACTACTATCCAAATGTTCACTAAATTTAAAGTTCACAGTTTAAACAGCTTGAAAATAGAAAGCTCCTTAAATAATAGTAGTATAATTATAAATAAAAATAAAGCTTTTATTAATTTTAGTCTACTAAGTTCCAAATCTATTCAATTAAAGTCTTTGGGTCAACTTTAGTTAAAATATTTATAAATAAAAAAAATTCTAGAAAGTATTTTTAATCATTAATTGAATGCTTTAATATAAAAACTTAAAGAAAAAAATAGATAATTAACAGTAATCTATATATATAATAATAGGTGAAACAGAGAGAAAATCCAATTAGATTTCAATTGGATTCTCAATTTTGCGCCACTTGTCCTAACCAAAACTCAAAAAAAAAAAAAAATCTAATTAGATTATAAATTTGACTCCAATTTGTGTCATGTATCTTATCTAAATTTTCTAATTTTTGTGCCCAAATAAATGATGCATTAATATTTAACACGGAAGCCAAGAAAACCACAATGATAATGCTCATTAGCCTAAGCAAGAACATCTTACTTGCATACTTTTATGGAGATTATAAATTGGACTCCAATTTTATGTCATGTATCTTATCTAAATTTTTTAATTTTTGTGCTCAAATAAACGATGCATTAACATTTAACGCGGAAGTCAAGAAAACCACAATAATAATACTCATTGGCCTAAGTAAGAACATCTCATCTGCACACTTTTATGGGTAATCTCAATAGAGTCTGGAGCTCTTCTAATCCCACAACCAGAACCAAGGAGTCCAACGAGAAAGACTATAAAACTAAAACATCATCTCCTCCTAATTCCATATCGTCATCTCATGTCTCCTCCTCTCTCAACCTCTACCACTAGATCCACACATTACCCTCTCCTCCTTTTTACGGATTTCTCAGAGTAAGGTCAGGTTCAAACACAATGTTCAATCTCACTCTTCCTTACTTCACACTCTCATACATTAGCGCTTCATTGGCGCCTCCAAGAAGATTTCAAGCTTAATGATCCATTTTTATTTTTTAATGCCCCTTTATATATTTTAAATAATAAAATGCAATATTCTCTTTTTCTTCACTGTAGCATCACTTAAATAATAAAATGCAATATTCTTTTTTTTTTTAATCTAATACTATCCTATGTATGATAAACCAAAAAAAAAAAAAAAAAGACCAATAGCATTACTTAAATAATAAAATGCAATATATATTTTTCATTGTTTGATGTAATTCTATCATCCGTGTGGTAAACCCAAAAAAACAAAAACAAAAAAATTGGCCAATAGCATCATTACAATTAACCAGTCCCGTGCAGTAGCATGTGGTTACATACTAGTATATAATAAAAGTTAATAATGATGCATTAATCGAATAAATTCGAAATCTATACACAGAAAGAGTCCAATTAAATTCTACAATTGAAATCTAATTTTGCGACATATGTTAAAATTATTTAATTTTAAAGAAAATTTTATTCATTAATTTTGGAATCAAATATAGAACCACATCATAAATATTCATTTAAGTGAATTATTAAGTATAAAAATCAAAAAGTTTAAAATTAGTAAACATTAAAAATATTAAAAAAAATAGACAATTTATATTTTCTACCTAACAATATCCTTTCAAAACTTTTTAAACCGTTAAAAAATATATATAATAAGGAGAACTAATAATATTTAAATTATATATATAAAAATTATATAAATATATCTTGGCGTAAATGTACTTTTAGTCCCTATATTTTGACCCAATTTTTATTTTAGTCCCTACATTTTATTTTTACCACTTTTAGTCCATAAACCAATTAACACCCTTCATTTAGGTCCTTTCCGTCACTCAACCTACGGTAAAAGCTGACATAGCAAACGAAGGCACAGTAAATACTGACATGTCTATTAAAATAATATTAAAAATGCTACATCAGCATCTACTCAGCTTCCACATCAGCAGCTAACCTTAAAAAATAAATTTACCAATTTTAAAAATTATAAAAAACAAAAAACCATAATTAAAAACAAAAAAAACATAATTAAAAACAAAAAAAACATAATTAAAAACAAAAAAATTATGAAACTTAGATTTGTAGGGCCTAACCCAGAATGAACACAATGAACACAAATCCAGATTTAAATATAACAACACACAACCAAATTTTCTAGCATTTTCTTGTCATTTCTTGTCAACCAAACACAAAAACATAAACACAAAAACACATACAAACCGTGGCAACCAATGGACTCAAGGTAGCGAAGAACTCCATCCTTGAACTTAGATTGGTTTTAAGAAAATTAAGATACTCTTATACATTTTCTTAGCAACCAAACAAATTTTTCAGTTTCACAAAAAAAAAAAAAAAATTCCAGATCTGACAACCAACCAAATTTTTTGTCAATCCTAAGATCTAAACATTTTTCACAAACCCATCAAATCCCCTTAAATACAAACCCAACAAATTCTCTATCACAGACCCAAAAACTTCCTTTCACAAACCCATATCATCCCTTTTCAAACTTATCAAAAATCCAAAACAAATACAGTAAACTCAACCCAGATCTGGCCGATGCGAATGTCGAGGACGAAGCATTAAGATAGATTTCGTCGGAGATGAGAGAAGTGGATTTTGTCGAGGACGGCGCGCTTGTCTTGGATTCGCTTCCACGCGGTGAGGTATGCGGTGTCCTCGTTGCTGTCTTTCCAGACAGCGTCCCACGACTTCAGGACGGTGCGGATCTCCACCGGCGTGGCTAGGCAGTGCTCGAGGAGGCAGCGGATCATGAGGGAGTGGGATTCCGGGTTGAAGGTGTAGATTTGGGAGGAGATGTGGAGCTTGGGTCGCTGTCTGGTCGGGTTGGTTGTTCGGGTCGGGGTGGGTTTTGGGCGTGTCGGAGGAGGAGGAAGAGAGCGATTTCTGGGAGAGAAAAGGAAGACGAAAAATTTCGGGGTGGGATTCTGGGAGAAAATGATTTCCAAATTTTTTTGTTTTTAATTATGTTTTTTTTTATAACTTTTAAAATTGATAAATTTATTTTTAAGGTTAGCTGCTGATGTGGAAGCTGAGTAGATGCTGATGTATTATTTTTAATATTATTTTAATAGACAAGTCAGTATTTACTGTGCCTTTATTTGCCACGTCAGCTTTTACCGTTGGTTGAGTGACGGAATGGACCTAAATGAAGGGCGTTAATTGGTTTAAGAATTAAAAGTGATAAAAATAAAATGTAAAAATTAAAATAAAAATCGGGTCAAAATATAAGGATTAAAAGTACATTTACGCCGTAGTCACAGCCGGCCATCGTGCATATGGAAGGCTAGTAGCCATTTTAAAGTAAATAGAGGAATGGAATGAAAGCAAAGAAGACAGGGCTCTGAAATGAATTGCGAAGAAAACAGGTACAAACAGACAAAAACAAACCACCATTTCTGATACAGTCACAGCCGGCTTTCAAAATTTGTCCCAACCTTCATCATCAAAAGATTCTCTCTCTCTCTCTCTCTCTCTCTCTCTTCAATGATCGTCACCATGCAGCATTTCTCTCTCTATATTTATAAACAACCTCCATAACCATAAACCTTCCTTCCATTTTCTCTGTCTTACTAACCATCATGGACTCTCACTTTCCCGCCATTATTTCTCTCTCTCTCATCTTCGTGCTCTTCAATGCGTCCTTCGCTCACTCGTCCACGATCGGAGTCGGCTACATCTCGCGGATTCTCGAAATCCAGGACCGCGAGCGAGCTCCTCCGGCCGTCCAAGTGGCCGCCGCTCGCGCCGTTCTCCGCCGCCTCCTTCCTTCTCACACTTCTAGCTTCCATTTCGAAATCGTCTCCAAGGTCTTTCATTTTATTGCAATTTCAATTTTATTTTTGTACTCTGTTTGGCTGCCGAGAAAATTTCAGTTTCCGATTTTCAGTATCTTAATCTAGGACCTTAACAATCTGAAACTATCGACTTTATTGCTTCGTTCAGTTGCCTAGAAAAATTGAAATGAAAATACATACATAATCAGCTGGAAACTGATTGTTGATGGTGGAACTAGAAAAAAAAAATGCAGAATGTGACTGTTGATTAATGTTACTGTGAAAATTGTACTGTTAGACTGCTCTATAATTTTTGTTAAACAAGTATTTTGAAAAATTACATTGACATGTATAATATTCTCGATCCTTGCAAAATAATTTTGCTAGATGATCGGAGATCAATAACTATCTTATCATAAAATGTTTGAATTTCAAGTATTTGTAACCTTATAATCATGTGCAAAAGTGTATGAGTTTCTATATCAGATAGTTAAAAACATCCGATTGACAGCAAATTTGGTGGCATGATAAGGGCAAAGAGAATATGTAGTCCATTGGCGGAGTTTTCAAATATTAATCCAATGAAAATTATGAGGTGGTGAAACATCACAAAGAGTTATACTAGGTGTAATTATGGGCAGAGATTGGGTTCAGTACACTGGACCAGTTGAGATGATGACACATGTCCACTTTTGGCCATTTGTTGCCATCTCAACGGGTCCAACATTCTGGAGGCACTAGACCCAAGTCAAGTCCGTATTATATATTTCATTTTTATTTAAAAAGAGGATCTCACTCATTTATATCTTTTACTTTCTTAGGAGCAATGTGGTGGTGATCCTTGCTTTATGATCAAGAACAATCCTTCTTTCAGTAGCCATGGGGATCCGGAAATCTTGTACGTTGAGAATGAGATTTCTTCATTAGCTACATAAGGATATATCTCTGATGAATAGTTTAGTGTCATTATTGGTGTTGACTTGAGCCCTGTGTTCAAAATCTTTTGTGATGTTTCAGTTTACTTGGAAATGAAATTCCTGAATGTTTGCTTTTGTAGAGTGTAATATTTGTGATGACATAATTGTACTCGCTAACACACAAATATATAAGCACATTCAAATGTGTGGTGTATTACCCCCATTGAACATGATTAGATGATAACCGAAATAATGTGGCTGACGCATGTGAATGTGACTTTCATTTCTTGAATAGAATTATGGGGGTCACTGGAGTGGAGATTTCGGCTGGTTTGCACTGGTATCTGAAGTATTGGTGTGGTTCACATATATCTTGGGATAAAACTGGTGGAGCACAGCTATTTTCAGTACCTAGAGCAGGCTTGCTCCCCCGTGTTCAAGATGCTGGTATCGTGGTTCAGAGACCCATTCCTTGGAACTACTACCAGAATGCTGTTTCATCTAGCTGTAAGATTCCCCTTTCTAATTGCATTTATCTTTCTAGAGTATTTGTGAAAGTGAAACTATTATAACTGCATCTCCAGTGTTTATGGCCTCAAATTCCAATTGTATTCTGATAGATGTTATTACTGTTTTCTTTCATCTGCTTTTGGAAGATTCTTTTGCTTGGTGGGACTGGAAAAGATGGGAAAAGGAAATTGATTGGATGGCTCTGCAAGGCATTAATTTGCCGCTAGCATTTACAGGGCAAGAGGCTATTTGGCAAAAGGTTTTCCAGGTAATTTCCTGTGGTTGGCTTTATGCAATTTTCCATGAGTTTGAAAGATTCAATCTTTCAGACTCTCGGCATAGTTTTGTTTCATTGTGTTTTCTTGTTGGAAAAAATTGGTTAACAGTAACATGGATACTACAATATTTTTACGATTTTGATTTCATTAAAAAGCTATATGTTTTTCTAAAGGTAAATTGTTTAGTCAGTTCACTATATTCAAATGACAATGCTAGTTCCAGTTACTCATGAGTCATAGATAGAGTAAAAAATAATTTAGCACCTATTGATTTTTGTCTTTTCAAGATGTATTATTAATCCTCTAGCAGAAATTTAATGTAAGCAAAACAGATTTGGACAATTTCTTCGGAGGCCCTGCGTTTCTTGCATGGTCACGTATGGGAAATTTGCATGGGTAAGTTTGTAAATTTTGATTAGTTGGTTTTATGTTTGCAGGGCTATATTATTTTCTGACTTGTGAAACTTTTTCTTAATGACCTTCTAGTGTGTGTTTAACAACTTGACATGCCTTTTCACCCCCTAAATTTTTATGTTAAATTCTTGATTGTAACAAATTTCTTGCTGGAGGCCTTTTGATTTTGTAGTCTAATACTTTTCAGCCGGTTGAAATGCTAATTATATCCATGCACCTCATTATTTGAAGCCTTTCACTTTGACATGCCAGTTTGGTATCTGCTGTTATCAAAATCTCTTTTCTCTGGAAAACTAGTGCAACAATCCATGAAAACGATGGCTATTAGTTGTAACTATTTTAGTTTTAGTTTTTTTTTTTTTGATACTTTTTCTTCTAACTTATAATGTTTTTATCAACAGATGGGGTGGACCACTACCACAAAGTTGGTTGGATCAACAGCTGATTCTACAGAAGAAAATTCTTGCCAGAATGTATGAACTTGGGATGACTCCAGGTATCAACGTCTCTATAACATTAATCTTGATTTCCTTACTGATTTTGGAATTTCTATGTATGGTTGCAATGGAAAATTTTATGATTGTAGTAGAACCAGTGAAAGTTTTTGAGGAAATCAAGCATTTCTTTATCTTTACGTTGACATTTCATTTTATTTGGAACTTAACATTTCATTTTTTCTGATAAAAGGTGGTTGTTATCTCAGGCTGAACCTCTCATTTTGATTTAGGTTAATCTTCATTGTTAACAAATTTTTTTTTTTTTTTAATTTTAATTTTGATTTATGGATTACTTCCATTTTCCCCATTGTGTGGATAATGCTCCTAATGCATGCAAAGTTTACTTTTCAGTTCTTCCTGCCTTTTCTGGAAATGTTCCTGCAGCATTGACATATATATTTCCATCAGCAAAGATAACACGTTTGGGAAATTGGTAAGTACTGCAATGTGCCAACTTAACATGTGAACCAACACTTACCTATCAAAAAAAAAAAAAAAACATGTGAACTAACACCTGATGCCTTTGGCTGGTGGCTACATAATGCCACAAACACAATACAAGAATTGCTTACTTTCTTAAACTTACTAATATAGGGGATGATCACGTTTTTCTAGTGATTCTTGCCAATCGGGGTTAGTACTAGTATTTCAAATGGAGTGGAATATGATCAAAAGGATCTATCTGAAGGCATAATCTATAATATCTATGGCTGTGTAAATTTCGACCATGAAGGTGTTGCACTGGCGTGTACTAAGCTCCACATCAAGAATGTACTAGGTCAATCTGGATTATTAAGCAATTGCTTGGAGCTTCAATTCTAACTAGTCTTTTTGGGGTATAGCACAAATTTAGTTATTCCTCATGTTGAGAAAAGTTGTATTAGATTGAACTTATTAATGTTGTGTGGCTTGGAGGCAATACAACATAACGTAGGTCTTGACAAGGCCTGATGAGAATGTTAAAGATGGCGTATATTTAGTCGCACATCAATTGTGAAACTAGTCCAATATAGGCTATATAAGTAATTGTTGGGAGCTCAATTATGACTAGTCTTTTTGGGTATAGTATGGATAAGGCTAGTATTTTCCTCAGGATTGTTACGAAAACATTTCCAACAAATACCAAAAAACTAAAAAACTTAGTAGATTTACTTTTTTTGTCCTTATGAACAGAAAATGCCAAAAATTTGAATTGGGTCAGGACTTCCAAAGATATAATTGCACGCATATATATTCCAAGTGTCATTTGTCATATACATCACACACCTATGCATTCCACATCTTATAGAAGATGGACCAATTCCTAAACAAAATAGACCTTAAAAGAGCAGTTGCAATGACTCTTGGGTTGCCTTCTTTGTGAAGAAAATACATTGTTGGAAGAGTGGAGAGAGCCTTTCCAAGTAAAAATGAAAACAAATAGGAAATGAAGTTGGAATAAAGAAAAATGTAATCATGTACAAAACTTAAAGATCTAGAACCTTCCTAGGTTAGACATGCTTGATGAAACGAATTTTATAATGTTTCTAAAATTGATACCTTGGAGAACCATGGAAGTCCTGAAGGCCTCAAAGCCCAACATAGAGCTTGAAGAGCTAGGATTTAACTGTTGTACTATTTTATTTTAGTTTCATTTACAAACTTACAGCTGCCCAATCCATCTCAATTTATAATTTATATATGAGAACCTTTTATCTTTTTCAGTAAAAGATAAAGACCTCATCTTCCTTTTCTTGATCCTGCTGCAGGTTCTCAGTTAAGAGTGACCCTAAGGTGTGTTGCACATATCTTCTTGATGCAACTGATCCCTTGTTTGTTGAAATTGGGAAAGCATTCATCAATGAACAATTGAAAGGTGCACTTATCTATATACCCATGCCTGTGCTTATGAAATCAGTAGGATCTTACATGTATGCCTAATAAAGATTAGTGTTTTCATTTTTTGATGTGCTTGTAATTGCCTTTTTGGTCAGAATATGGAAGGACTGGTCACATATACAACTGGTAAGATATTCTCTCAGTTCCTAATCTTTCATTTCAACCCTTGCTCATTTGAGTGAATATGAAATAAATGTGCAACGTATATATCATGAACCTATACAAGCACAAATGTCAGAGGGGGGTGCCCAAGAAATGAGTGTGATCTTCAAAGTTCTCTTCTTTTTTGGTCTTGAAATCAACCATAATACGGAACTAAAGGCCTGAGTTACAATTCATCTAAAAGCAATCATTACTTTGTGGATGACTAAATGCACCTGATTGCTCTTACTTTTCAGAAGTAATATAAAGAGGCTTAAATCAAAAATGTTTCATTAAGATGTTGGAAATGTTGAAAGGGCTGATTTAGCAGCCCGTCATCGGTGCATTCTTTTGAAGTGAAAAAGTTCTGTACACAATTAAAATTTTATCCATTGCATGCATTAAACAGTTCATGCTTCTATATTCCTACTGCTTTCTTCAAATTTTTATGTTCTTTCTTCAAATTGGAAATATTTTTCCTTAAGATTATGTTATATCATGTAATGATTTCTGAACCTACTCCAGTGATACTTTTGACGAAAACACCCCACCTGTAGATGTCCCAGAGTATATCTCTTCATTAGGGGCTGCAATCTTCAGGGGAATGCAAACTGGTGATGATGATGCTGTCTGGCTAATGCAGGTGAAACTACTACTTTTAATTTTAGGTTTTCCTAGGATGCAGCCGTTTTCCTTGACCTTATAATTCAATGCAGTTTTTGCACAATTTTACATATATCTGTGTGCGTGTGTGTGTGTTTTTCAATTGATATTAGCATACAGATCAACTGTGGCCTTGACTTTCTTATATGTTGTTAAGCTTCAGTTTTGGATCTAACGTTCTCCTCCCTACCTTTTTTTTTTGGCAGGGGTGGCTGTTTTCATATGATCCATTTTGGAGACCTCTGCAAACAAAGGCAATATAGTAATATCTATAAAATGCTCTTTTTGTGATGCTTTTCTAGTTATTTATGCATGTTCATTTTTAAGGATTTCAATCTAACACATTACTTATTTCATGTAAGAATTGGTGTTAAATCATCTGCAGCTCAAACGAAACTCAATAAAGATAAGACATTTGTTAACTTAACATTGAAGCATTTGATTGGAACTATCAACCTTGAAGTGGCCTTTTTGTTTCTAAAGTTTTTGAGCGATTAGGAAAGAAGAAAAAAATTTAGGGAAATTAAAGAGATAAATTTAGGGCAAAAAACCTGCAACGTTAGAAAAATCAATCATGATTTCTTGCCATATATATTAGAGTAAATTATGCTATAAAGGTTGATCATGATTCTGGTCTAGTTCACTTTTATGTTGCTTTTGGTTGACAGTAACCTATGCTTGTTTTCAGGCACTTTTACAGTCTGTTCCTCTGGGGAGGCTGGTTGTCCTTGATCTGTTTGCTGAAGTGAAACCCATATGGATTACTTCAGAGCAGTTTTATGGTGTTCCTTACATATGGTAAGTCATTTCCCCATTTCTAGTTAACAAAGCTATCCAGACAAATATCTAATTGAGAATTACTGTGTTGGATACTTGTTAAATGTGGACACTCAGCAAGTCATGACCACTCATAGAATATGTTTAAATGGGCTGTAGTGTTTTTAAAGCTTCTATATAATTAGTATTCCAATTTATACTTTTTCATTTTTTTTCTTTTCCCCCTTTTGGCGAATAAGAATCAAAATGCATAGCTGGCATTTTCCCAAGCTTGTCCTTGAAGTGTAGAATGATTCCATTTTTCCCATATACATTAAGAATGTATATGGTAATACTGAAAATTGTTACATTGGCAATTGAAATTGGCCCAGCAATGAAGCAAAGCTCTAAAGTTGAGCTGCTTAGCAAGATTTTCAAAGATGTTGTATGGATCGACATGGATGCACACACATATGGCAATGTCCTACTAAGTATCTACCTTATGGTTGGTTTCCTGGGCCAACACCCTACATCCTTGTCGAAATGTGAAACTTGTGTTGGGTCTATACAGTAAGCTGTTAGAAAGTTCATTATGTGCTTATAAGAGGGGTTTTTTTTTTTTTTTCCCCAGTTCTGTTACCTTTCTATGTTCCATTTTTCTCTTGGTTTCTTAGTTAATTTGTTGGTTTACTACTCTACAGGTGTATGTTGCACAATTTTGCAGGGAACAGTGAGATGTATGGAATTTTAGATTCAGTAGCATCTGGACCAGTTGATGCTCGTAAAAGTGAAAACTCAACAATGGCAAGTTTGTCCATTGTGATTTTGTTGTTCCTTCAAGATATTATCAATTTGCTTGTTAATATCATAGTGTCTTGCAGCCCCATCATGTCAATTATCTTATGTCATTGTAGTTGTGGCTGCATTTGATATCTGCTGCGACATGTTAGGTTTTTTTTTTTGGGTAATATTTCAGCAATACTATTGAAAGAAAAGCCAAGTAGGCAATCAACACTCACAGACTGAGGCTGAACAGACACACAACCCAGCACAGGGGCAACAGGAACCCTAAACCACAACACAAACATTTAAGGCAACCCTCTAAGCCAATTCACATCCCTTTAACTTGCAGAGTTCTGACAAGTAAACAGAAAGTGGCACCCCCCATTAACAACATGGCACCCTTTTGAGGATAGAATTGCAACATATTGGTCTTTTATATCCTTCATACTATTAATGGATAAAGCTGCTTTTATGCTTTTGAATTTTCTTAAGAAAATATTTATGCATTAAATTGCATAGATCAGGTACTTTTATGATGGTTGGAAGTAATTATACGCCATGCAACATCGACAAATGGACCAAGATATTGATTGTTTAATTACTGAAGGCTTGAAATTAGAGTGGTAAATTAAATTTCCAAAATTCTCAGGATGAAAGGTGAGACCTCAGAAATTTTTATTGAGTCTGACAAACTTAATTGTTGTCTAACTGATAAAGCAAAGTCCAAATTTTTTCATGCAGTTTTATATGCTAAAAATTTCATCATTTTTAGAATCGTCTCTTTACTCTGAAACAATAAGGATAAATAGAAAAGTGAATGTTAATATATATTGACACAGGCATGCTTTATTTATGAGATATAGTATATGATATTCACACCTTGCATTTTTTTGTTTGGAGCCACTTTCCTTGGTCAAAGCACTCCAACAATCATAACTATGATTATTGCAATGCAGCATAACCCCCCCCCCCCTCTCTCTCTCTCTCTCTCCATACATTACAGAAGCACATGCAAACACTGATAGTCCTTTTGCACAAGTTCTTTACTATTTTATTTAGATCATGTATCTTACTTTACCTATTTACTTACCTAAAGGTTGGTGTTGGAATGTCAATGGAAGGTATAGAACAGAATCCTGTGGTTTATGACCTCATGTCTGAAATGGCATTTCAACACAACAAAGTTGATGTCAAGGTAATGTTAAAGTTTTATCTCAATTTAAAGAATGTTGCTTATTTTATCCATTTATAGTTTCATTTTACAATTTTCAAGTTAATTCACAAGCAGGATATGGTTAATTAGTTACCCAAGCCTCCCAAATGGGACAAATTTTGTCCTTATGTCATTAAGTAGGTTATGGATTTCATACCATGGATTGCAAGATGTGTTCCTTGGAACTTGTACCTTCTGCCTGAATTGCCTTGAGCAGCAGTTGATGTCTGTTATGTTTAAATATCACCCAAAAATTGTGTACATTCTTTCTTGGAATACTTTGAGAATTTCATTTCCAGACTTGAACCCATGATATCACGTACATCTTTCATTGTTTATCAATGTTTTTGAGATTTTGTAAATTCACCTCCCACTTACAGTGTATTTAAGTATTTGATTTTAAATCTTCTGTAAACTTGATTCATAAGCCCCTTTAAAACTATGTTTTTGGTTTAAAAACTTTAATCAAATCTGAATTTCTTACCTTTTGCTTTTCCATCTCAGTTTTGGTGTTTGTTTGGAGGGGATATGGATTTATAGGAAAAATTGTGATTTGGAATTAATATCTCCTGATCGTCCTTATTTCAGTTATGGATTCATTTATATTCAAAAAGACGCTATGGCCAATCAGTTCCCTTAATACAAGATGCCTGGAATATATTATATAACACTGTCTACAACTGCACAGATGGTGCATATGTAAGTTCCCCTAACTTGCTTCATGTATGTTTGACTGTAAAGTAATATAGCCTTTGTGTCAATAATTCCTGCAGCTAAACGATTCTGGTATCTTCAATTTTCACAAATATGCATCAGTTTGACCTTTTACCCAAACAGTTCATGCGTTATAGTACTTGTAATTCTTTTCATTTCCAATTTTGATTTAACAGTCTCATATTGCTTCTGCCTGGTTGTATAGAGGTTTACCAAGACTGATATAAAAAAAACTTCCTGTATTATTGTCGCAACATTGGTTAATTATATTTGAGTTGCTATTACCTGTACAGATATGCCTAGCGCATTAATGTTTGTCTGAAACTAAATATGATATGAGAACAGGACAAAAACAGGGATGTAATTGTGGCATTCCCTGATGTTGATCCTTCCTTTATTTCGGTACCGCATGAAAGGTATAATCACCAGAGAAAATCACTATCAAGAAGAGCAGCCATAGAGCAAATAACTGATTCATTTGATAAACCCCATCTATGGTATTCAACTTCTGAAGTAATACATGCATTAGAACTGTTTATCGCAAGTGGAGATGAACTATCAGAAAGTAACACTTACAGGTTAGCATTTTTCAGTTTTTAAACACTGTTATATAATAAGTAGTAATGTCTTTCTTTTCTAGTTATTCTTGAACTACTACCAGTGGCACACACTTTTCTATGTATTTCCTGTTGTATCATGTTTTTTCCATATTCGCTTACATGTGTCCTCTGTGCTTAGGTATGACCTTGTCGACCTAACTAGACAAGCTGTAGCAAAATATGCAAACCAGCTATTCTTAAAGGTTATAGAAGCCTATCGGTTGAATGATATCCATGGAGTGGCCTGTCATACCCAGAAGTTTTTGGACCTAGTGGAAGATATGGACACACTCTTAGGTTGCCATGAGGGGTTTCTTTTGGGGCCTTGGTTAGAAAGTGCACAAAAGCTTGCTCAAGATGAAGAACAGAAGAAACAGGTGCGGATCCTTTTGACTTGTTACATATTTCTTCTCGAATAACAAATCAGTTCATTTTAATTGATGTGATTCAAAATTACAGTTTGAATGGAATGCAAGAACTCAAATAACCATGTGGTTTGACAACACGGAGGAAGAAGCTAGTCTGCTTCATGATTATGGTATGATAACATTTTCTGCCTTGATGTTTATATTCTCTCTACAGTTGGACTTGTAGGTATTCCCATTTGGCTCCAAACAATTGTCCCATCAGGGTCATTAGTCTTTTTCTAAGTTGATAATTGATTATAACAGTAACCTCAGCTGCACTTTCTTTGATTCATCTGACAACTACCTCTTTGCAACCTATATGTTTGTTCTCTACATCCTTCAATTGTGCATTGTAGAGAGATGAAAATTTTCAATTATAGCTATACATTAATGTAATTGTTATCTTTTCCATATTTTTTAGGAAACAAGTACTGGAGTGGGCTTTTACGAGACTACTATGGCCCTCGAGCAGCCATATATTTCAAATTCTTATTAGAAAGTTTAGAGAAGAGCCACGATTTTCAGTTGAAGGATTGGAGAAGGGAATGGATAAAGCTTACAAATGATTGGCAAAGGAGTAGGAAGGCATTCCCAGTGGAAAGCACCGGAAATGCTTTGAACATATCCCGGTGGCTTTATAACAAGTATTTGCAAAGTTCAGACACTTAAAAATTACCCATGAAGCCGCCATTACATGGATTGTTGTACTTCGTAGAAAATGAATAATCTGTAAACTGGTGCTTAGGCACAACAATGCCTTTTGTAGTATATCTACCTGTTCTTTCCATGCTTTACTAATCCAGTAATATTGTTCTCTACATTCCATGCTTTACTTGTCTAGTAAACTCTCTCTCTCTCTCTCTCTCTCTCTCTCTCTCAGCATCATAATAGTGCAATTATCCGAACACCATTTCCCACATTGGAGATTAAAATCCTTGCAACAATTCCTAAGTTCGTTACTGACTTGGCAATGCCTTTTTTTTTTTTTTTTTTTTTCAATCTACAGATTTAAGGACAGGCAATGCAGATGAGATAGAGATAATGTTAAAGCTATGGGCTGAGTTAATAATGAGTGATGGTAGGGGAGGAAAATGGAAATTAATTTTATTGTAAGTAGCTGCCTGCAATGTCTAAGATATCAATTTAGACACGAAACCATATCATGCTGACTAGCTCTTTATTTTCTTTTCTTTTCTTTTTACTTAAACAAAACTGACATCATATTCATTTATAATAAATATCTGTTATAATAACCACACAGTCGAACCTTTCAGAAATAATGTATGTAATTGGAATGTTCTTAGCATAGGTTTTGTCCAGTGTGTTTATAACTGAGTTAGGAAAGATGCTAATTGTATTGCACATGCCCTTGCTAAATTTGGTTTTTTAGATATTAATATATTATACAAGCACTCTCTTCCTCTTGCTGTTTGCTGAGCAATTGAGGGAAAACGTTACTCTTCTTTGTTGAATAATGAAGATTGGGTATTATAAAAAATTAAAACATTTCCAAAAGTATAGAACCTTTTTTTTTTTTTTGAGAATCCGAAAGTATAGAACTTAATTTAAATTTTGTAGGTTGCAAATTACACCCCTAAATTTGGTCTTTGGAATTTACCATGAAGTTTCAAAATTTAGATTTTACACCCTGACATTTTAAAATTTAGATTTTACCCCCCTAAAGTTTAGAGGTGTTTGGATTTTACACTTCAAAATTCTGAAATTTTAGAATGTAAAATTCAAACACTTTTAAGGAATAAAATCCAAACACCTCTAAAATTTATAGAGTAACATCCAAATTTTAAAACGTCAGGGTGTAAAATCCAATCATCCCAAAACTTTAGAGAGATAAAATTCAAATTCTAAAACTTCAGAATGTAAAATCCAAGCACTCCCAAACTTTAGGGGTGTAATTTGCAATTTATCCAAACTCACTTTCATATTATTTTTTGGGAAATACTAATGGATGCCCTTAGGGCATTGGTTAATAATCCATTTAAAGAAATTTTAATAGAAAAAAAAACAATTAATGTTTTAACAGATTTTTTCATTTCTCATAAAAGTGATGTCAAAACTTTCCTAAAATGAATTGTTAACCAGTGCCCTAAGAGTATTCACATCAGTTAATGCAAAAAATCTGTCCATTTTGCAAAAAAAAACTTGTTTTTCCTATTTTGCACATATATTTTTACAAAAGTCTCACATTAGTTTCTCTATTATACACATTTATTCAATAAAAATATTTATTTTTTCCCACTGTCATCTCTCTCACAGACCCAACACAACCCACACAGCCACCATCATCAAACCACACAATAACCCAGCTACCATCAACTAGCCTCCAAAAACCCAAATCCAAAGATCCATCATCAACCTACCTAATCACCATCATCAAGCTACACAACAAAAATCCAAAGACCCAATCACCATCATCAACCTACCCAAATCCAAAGATTCAAAAACCCATTTATCAAAATCCCAAAACCCACTAGAAACAAAGGAAAACCATCGGCAGTAAAGGTCAGAGAGAGTGAAGGACAGCGATGACCCAACATGCAGCGAGCAACAGAGATGACCCAACACGCAGAGCAAACGGTGAAGCTGGTGGTGAAGCTTGAGTTAGAGACTGAGAAACACAGAGAGAGTTTAGAGAGAGTGAGGGATAAAAAGAGTGTTCAAAAAGAGTGAGGGAGTGAATAGAATGAGAGAGAAAAAAATAATAAAATATTAAATGCAAATGCTACAATAACCATGCATATATGCACAGTTATTGTAACAATAACCATGCAATATATGCACAGTTATTGTAGCAATTGTGCATTTATGCATAATTTTACACTTACTGATATGAGTGTTTTTTTTGTCAAAATGTGTAAAATGAAGGGTTTTTTGCATTTTGCAAGATTTTGCATCCATTGATATGGATACTCTAAGGGCACTCGTTAGTATGATACTTTTTTTTTTTAAGAGAGTTTCAACCTACGGTTTTCGCTCTTGGTGATAGTTATTTATCATTAAACCAAAACACCAATTGGTTTAAATTTGAAGGTATAACATTAAGGTTGTAAATAAACCAAGTCATTCATAAACAACTCGAGCTCAGCTCGATAAAAAACTCTTTCATGTTTTTTTGTTTATAAATAAGCTAAGGTTGAGCCTTAGTTTTAGGCTTGTTTAGTAAACAAGCCAAGCCCAAGTAAAACTACTTATTCATGAACAAGCTTGTGAGCTATAAGGCTCGATACAAAACAAGTCAAGAATAAACTCATTTATAGGCATGATATGTGCTTTCTAAATAAACTAATTACACATATCATAATAATAAAATGTCTCATATTGCACCAATACCCTTTACCTTAATTTTTCATTTCCCTCTAAACTAATCAAGCACCACTTTAGACTTTAGTTACCTTCTTAAAATAATTTATAAGTGGGTCACATATGGTCCTTCCTTATCCATTATCTAATGTAAAACTATAAAACATGTTAATCCTTTCTCATTCACAATAAAGGATGAATGGATTAATTTAATTTTGTAAAGTTGCAATATGAACAACGGCTAATCATTGATCAGATTAAAAGCATGATAAAATGAGTATGCTATTTTCTTGTTCTTGTTTACTTGATTTTGGGAGATTTAAGCATTTGATAAGATAATTTTGTTGGATCTCAAGTTCAAAATCTTGATTTGAGCTCGAGTTTGAGCTTAATATTAAGCTCGAGCTTAGCTTGACTAATGAATCAAGCCAAGCTAAGCCAAACTCAAACTTTTTAGCTTTCCTACAAACTCAAGTTCAAACAATATTTTAGACTTGTCTCAAACTCAAACTAAGCTTGAGCTTTTTAATTTTACTGACGAGACTCCAACCATGCATGAACCGCCTAAGAGCAGGCGTCACTAGCTACAATTATGGACCATTGTAGATTAGTTGACCATAATAATAATACAACATTGAGAATTAGTTCTATGATCTACTATCTAGAAGCCCTATTGGCCTATATCTTTCTTTGTTTACTATTCTTTTTTTTTTTCTTTTTTTTTTTTACTTAAAGCCGCTGTACTTTGACAACGCGTATGAGATATAATAATATGAAAGTTGAATATGGACTTCTTGGACAGAAGCCATGTACAACATAAGGGAGTAGCTTCTAGGAAGATGGACCAATCTCCTATATCCAGCAAATGCAGGTGGGTCACGTGTGACGGTGTGTGAGGCCAATTTGTCAAAAAGTCTTCTGGATAGTTCCGGATCCTTCCTTACCCTATTATAATATTACCTCAGAAGCTCCCAAGAGTACACGCTTATATGGATTTTACAATACGACCCTTGTTTCCTACAATAATGAATTAATAATGACAGAAAAAAGTTTAAAAAGTTGGTACTAATTTTATAGAGTTACAAAAGGGTATGATAATGAATTTAAATGTGAATAATTTTTTATAATTAATGACATATTTGATGATGCACCCACAATTAGTTGGCTAATTGTTTGACAAAGTGTTAGAATACTTGCAAGGCAAAAATCACACTATTAGAGGGCATCGAAGCAGTACCAGCTTAAGTTTTCTTAATACTTAAGTGGGAAACTCACAGAAATTCAAGAAAGTTGAAGGGTCCGTTTGGATTGAACTTATTGTTGCTGAAACTGAAAACTGAAAACTGAAAACTGAAAACACCGTAGCAAAATAATTTTTAAATGTATAAATAGTACTGTAAGACCCATTTTTAATAAAAAAAAGTTGATAAAAAATGAAATTTGTAGGTCCGTAAACAGTGCACAAATTCACTGTTTATGGACAAAAGTTAACAAATGCAGTTACTGTTCATATAAACAGTATCCGCACAGTAGCGCACAGTTCGCTTTGCTCCCTCTCACGCCTGAAAAAAAAAAAAAAAAAAAAAAAAACGTGAAAATGAAAACGCGCCGTGAGAATAATCTCAATCCAAACGCCCTCGAAATGCAATAATTGTAGAGTTTTTTTACTAAGGGTCCGGTTAATGTGTACCCTTAAGGCACACATTAAGCTTTCTATTTTTTAAAATATTTTCTCGAAAATTGAAAAAATTGTCATTACTTTTTTAATTTTCGAGAAAAATTTTGTCAAAAATAAAAATTAATGTGTGTCCCAAGAGCACACATTAGTAAAATCTTTTCACTAATACCTTAAAATGGAGATGATCTAGTGTTTATACAGGAGTTTGGACTAGCTGTCTTTCCATGATTTCCACCATTTTTTCACAAATGAAGTGTGATGGAAGGCGTAGAATAATGGTGGTGAGATTCTCAAGGTTTGTACCCAAAACTGAAGAACATGGGTTGATGGACGGGGATCTCCTTGAGAGGCACCTTCTTCATTCACCTATCATCCAAGGGGTTGGACAACTGTATTTGGATGGCACAAGCTGAAGGATATTTATAATAAATGTTAGACGAACTATACTCATCATAATCGATTTATAAAATTTATATGGTAAAATTTAAAGTTTTACAAATAATTTTTTTCTGACCTATATATTATCGAATCTTAAATTGCCCGTGTTCATAAACGAACATGCCTAAAATTTAGTCCCATATACTATAATTTTTTTTTTTTTGTTCATAATCAACCTTGGTATTATTAAATTAAGTTGGAAAATAAGCAACAACGACAAAAGTATAAAATTTTGGTGGACAGACTCTAAGCAGACTGCACTGTTTATTTCAGTAAAAAATTTTCTGTAAAGATAGTTTTTTATATTTTTCAGTATTTGGTAGTATAAAAAATTTTAAAAAAAAAGTCAAACAAAAGCTTTCTTTGGTCAACAAAAAAATAAAGTATGATTTATTTTTAGAATTTGTTTTTTATTAAATTTAAAAAAAAAAATCTATCTCATTGCAAGTTAAATAAAGAAAATTAGAAGATCATTTTTTAACTCACTTAAGTAATTATCAAATATAAAAAAACGAAATAGTTTTATAAAGAATGCTTTTTAAAAAATGGCTCATTAAAAAAAAAAAAAAATTTCCTAACAAACGGAGCAAGAAAAAGAAAGCTCAGCTCTCCTATTTCTATTTAATATAATTGTATAATCTCCCGTTTTATGCCCAAAATAAAAATAAAAAAGATAAGAACTTTCTTGTCCAGAAAGAAAAAAGAAGGACGAGATTGTTGACTTATAAATTTCGCCTATTCTCACATATAAAATTCCGTAATGGTCCAGTCTCTACAGCCGTATAAGTTTTCTCAAGGTTCGGCCACCCAGTCTATAAAAGGTTTACATTGACAAAATACAATTCCATTAATCTTCCAATACCAATTCCCAAGACTCTCACGACTCTCCCTCCTCTTATCATATATCATACATCTATTCCTTGTGAAAAAGGAATTCCAATCTCTGCAAACAATGGAAGGAAACAACACATATGGTGCATCATGGGCTGATCAGTGGGACTACAGCAACCCAGACCCTATTCCTAACGCTGCAGACACAAAGAAAAATGGAGGTACTTCTGCAAAGTACAAGCAAAAGGTTGGTGAAGGGCTTGGAAAGACCAAAGCTGTGGCTTCAACTGGCATTAAGAAGGTGAAGGAAGGGACTACCTTGGGCTTTCACTGGATCAAGGACAAGTATCACAAGACTACCCAGAAGAATAAACAGTCCTCTAATTATTAGTCCTATAGTTTAGATTGGAGATGTCTCTTCTTTTCCTTCTTTCTTCAGTTTCAATTTCAGTTTCATGTTGTTCATGACTCTTTTCTGGATTCGTTTATTCATGTGTACCATATACATACACTTTTGAGATTTTCATTTATGGTTTAGATTGGAGATGTCTCTCCTTTGTGTATTTCTTTCATGTTGTTCATGACTCTTTTTGTTCATGTTGTTCATGACTCTTGCTTCTTTCTTTTTTTTCCTCTGTTTTTTGGGTTTTTAATGATCTTGATTTGATCAATCTTTGCTTATTTTTTTCAATGGATGAAAACAGATTTTTCTATTAGGAAGAAAGTTATATGTAGATACGCATGTAGTGACGTTTGACGGTTTATTTTTTATGTGTATAGCAAAAAATTAAAATACTATAAAAAGGAAGACGCATTCAAGTAAAATTGGTCAAATTGACCAATTTTAGGTTTGATAGGAAAATTGTTTATTTATTATTATTAACAGGTTGAACGCCAGAGGATCTGCGCATGCAAAATGCAATTTAATGTTGTGAGTGGGAGTTGTGAGTGTTATTTAATGTTGATGTAATCCATATTGTTGAACGTGGATGTTTTTGTTGAGCAGGTATGGAGTTAGCCAAAACATGTTAAATATTTGTTGTCTCTTGTGAATATATATATATATATATATATTTAATACAAAATAGAAATTTTATTTTAGCATAATCTAAGTGTATATGTGCGTGAAATTCCTTCTTGGACACTTAAACCCCGATCATTGCCCTTCACATCACACAAGCCCTTATACTTGTGAAATGACCGTCGCATTAAGAGTGCGCAATGATATTTTTATTATTCATCTGAATGCACTTCCGCTAGCCTTAATTGATTTTAGGCCCAGTAGAACATATTGGGTCGGAAGCCCAGTCCGAGGACACCTAAGTCCGAGAATGGATAAACATGTGATAGAGGTCAGTATTAATAAATAAAGGAAGGGATTTAGGTGTGATGTTCCAGGGAGGTGATTCGAGGAGGAATGCTTCCTCGGCTAAGCAAAGCCGAGGTTAGAAAGTACGGTCTGCCGTCAAGAGCAACGTTCCAGACAATTTCACTGATGAGGATAAATATCAAGAAGGAACAAGATAGAGGAAAGCCATGGAATATCTAAAGGGAAAGTTGCTACCACAACATCGAATGCTCTACACCTAACCAACTTGCCGCATTTATGTGGAGGTGATACCTGAACAGTAATTTTCAGCCTTACAACTACTACCAAGGACTTCAAGAAAGTGTTAATGGGACAAGTATCAACACCAGCGACCTACCCGACACATGGAGAGTAGGGATAAAAGAAGGAATGTAGTATAAAACAAAAAGAAGACCCTAAAGGAGAAAGATCGAGAAATTAAGAGAAAAACATTGTAACAATCAAGAGCTGAACTTGTAATCAAACTTGAGAGAAATATATAAGAACTGATCTCCTCGGATTGTGCCGAGGTCAATTTTCTTTAGATTAAACCAGTCTCTCTTCGTTTTCTTGTCATCTGAATCCATTTTACTTGTTGTCCAACTCATTAAAACCCAATTTTCTAAGTCACTCTCTACAAATTCATTGTATTAGGCTTTTTAAGCCTAAGTTCATCCATCATTTGGACTAGGGACTCAAATTGCATCCTTACACCAATAATAAGTAACTGAGTTTTGCTAATACATTATCACAATAAACGATATCATATGCAATTGAAACTCCTTATCAAATACCTGCACAATATTCAAATTTTCATAATAAATGATATCAAATGCAATTAAAGCTCTTTATCAAATACCTGCAACTATCCATAATAAATATTTTTGTATACACTTCTTTATTATCTTTCATTTTATGCATTTAGTTATGGTGTTTAGCTTATTTAGTTTTTAATAAACACCCTTTTAAGCAAGAAAGTAAATTTAAAAGAAGAAAGGAAAACAAGAATAAAATAACAAAAGGCATATGTGTCATCGAATTATACAATATTATAAGTTTAGAAGATTAAAACCTAGCAAATTAGTATTCTCTAAGTAACAAATAGAACACCATATATTATCATTCCAAATTTCCAAGCATGACTACCACATAAAACTCAAAAAAGGTGAAGGAAATTTTTGCGATATTAAAATTTAGTGAGAGTAGTTTAGACATTGCACAATAAAGGGTGTTCACTTGTTTCCAAAATATAAAAGGAGAAATTGCTCAGTTTTAAAGTTTAGGAGAAAAATTGTGAACTAACTCAAACATGAATGGGGAAAGTGGTTTTTCTTTTTTTAGTAAAACTATATAGGTTGGTGCATAAAAAAATAAAAACAATAAAACAAAAAACCAAAACAAAACAAAACAAACAAAATGAAAGACCAGCATAAGAAAACCGTGTGCAAAACAGGCTCACCAAAATTGGATAAACCATGATTCTCAAAAAAAAAAAAATTGAATAAACCAAAAATGTTTAGGGATGTAACAAAACATCAAAACATTTTCACAATAACTTTATTTTTAATTGCACTCAATCCCAGTCTGATAATTTATTATTTTATTTTGAGTTATAAGAAACTTGCACCTCAGTAATTGTGAAAATATTGTGACAATAATAAAATGTCACAATATTTTCACAATAAATTTATGTTTAGCTATGGTTGGTCCTGGTCTAATAATTTTTTTATTTTGACATATGTTAGGGTATTTTTTTTGCACCTAATTTTATTTGAGTACCACATATTTATTTTCAAATACCACTAATAAGTTATTGGGTTTTCCCAAATATTTTTTTCTCTATTATAACAAATGTTTCATATCTCATTGCTTAAATTAGGTTATGATATAAATTATTACAAAAAGCCCAAAAAATCATATTTTATCCAATTTTATTATCATTATCTAGCTAATCCTAAAACCGGCCCTATGAACCCAATAATCATATTCTATTTAAAGCCCAAGAATACTTATGCTTGGCAATATTTGAAAAGCTCATGATTCAAGTCCATGGCAAAACAATTTTATCAATGGAATTCAAATCCATGATCAAAGCCCATGATTTAAACCCATGGCAATTTATCTATCCAAAACCCAATTCACATTGGCAATACCAAAGCTCAGTTCTCGTTGACAACATCAAAGCCCAATTCTTGTTGGCAACATCAAAGCCCACTTCCCATTAACAACATCAAAAACCCAACTTACATTGGCACTATTAAAAGTCCAAGCAAATTACTTGGCACTATTTATCGAAAGCCCAAGGTTATCAATACTTGGCAAAATACTATATCATAATTATTTTACTTAAAAGTCCAATAATGAACAATACTTTAGAATCTTTAAACCTATTACTATAATATTACAAGCTCATGGAATTTATGAATTATCTACTCTCAAAACTCATGGCAATCATTTCATAAAAGCCCATGGAAATACATGATTATTAGACCCATGACATTTATTTATTTCGTATTATAAACTTATGTTCACTATCTATCTTACATCACAACATTCATAATATTTATTACCAAAAATCATGGTAATTATTCATCCTACATGTCCATTATGATTATCTATAGAGAAACTCATGAGACATCATATTATTCTATTATAGTGGTTGTTACCATATTTATTTAAAACTTATGGTAAATATTATTCTTAAGAAAAATATTGGAGGTTATTATTTAAAAAGCCCCAAAGAAAATATCATTTACAAAGCAATCCATGGCAAAAATTTTGAGAAACTATACAAGTTGTTATTTAAAGCCCATGAAAATTAATACCCAAAATCTATCATAAATATTTATTAAAGCTCATGGATTCATTTTATTTCTATTAACAACTAAAGCCCATGAGGAGTAAAAAACCCATGGCAAAGCATGTATTTAATGCCCATTTTGTAGGCCCAAGAATCTCATGGAGTATGGAACAAGCCAGAGCAAAGAAAGAGCCATGTGGCCCAACTAAAAGTACTGAAATGGAGCAAAGTTCTAGCCCAAAAAGGTCCCAGCAAGAGACTTGAAAGTGGGCAACCAGCCCTTATTCATCTCTAACCAAAGAAACAACTAAAGACCCCTACAAGAGAACCAAGCCTTTGAGGATGAACTAGGGGCTGTCCCATCGGTTTTCTGCCACCCTCTACCTAACGTAAACAGTGCCCAAGTGCTGTCATATCAACTGAAGTCTAAAAGATGATGGGACTCCATCATCTTCCTCAAGACTGCAACTCCAGCGAAAAGGGAGCTGAAACCAAATCATCCAAACTTCAACAAATTGATGCTATAAATGTTAAAAACGATCAAGACATGATTCATGTCCCAAGCCCATGAATCCTAAAGGGGAAAAATTGAGAACATGTGGTTTGGAAGGCAAAAAGGAATCTCCAGCGAAACCCTCTGAAGTGGGCTTAAACTTTGACACCTGACTTAGAGTGTTGAATCCTACTTCCTAGGGTCCAAATCTTAGTTGCAACACTAAGATTCTTCCTTAATACTTGCCTTAATCCCATTGGCTGAACACAATCTCAGCATTTAATGCAAGATTACCCCAAATACTACCCATGCGTGACATTGCCCAAAGAAGCAAAACAACCCCAAAAGCAAATCTCCCATTTTTAGGCCAAATCCAGGTTATTAATTCAGCTATCAAGGCTCCCTTGAATCAGACCTTCCTTTTTTGGATTCTTGTTAATTAATACTTCTCTAAACTCCATTATAAAAGTATAAACATCTCAGTCCACAAACCTACAACAACTCCCTCTGAAACTTTCTGATTGATTAGTCATTTTGCTTGCAATTCAACTCTCCTCAAGCTTACAACCCATTCCCCTTTAGCCTACTACTCACTAAAGCCTTAACCTCAGTGTTAATCACATCCCACTCACTCAAAACAGCCCACATTACCTCATTCATGCCTTAGGCACACATACTCATCAAAATCTTAGTTTAATACTTGCTACACTGAGCTAAGATCTCTCTCTCCCTTCATTCCATCCTATTTTTTCTCTTTTATTTGTAACTATGAAGTCTTTAATCCTTATTTAGTATTATTATGATAAAGGTCATAATGTTTTGGAAACTATGGAAGTTTTCCCTTATGTTGACTTAATAATAATAAGGAAAAAAAATGATTTTTACCATGTAAACACACTTACTAACCTAAAATTACCCTACCGTTGGAGATAATACCGTACCACTAGAAGACTGATTTAAACTATCGAACCAAGACCATTAATGTACTAATTAAGTATTGTAACATGTTTTTCATTGGGGTTTTGTTGCTGTTTTGTCATGTGCAGTTTTTGTTTCTTGCTTGGATAAGCTTTGTCATCACACCGAAAGCGTTTAGGTACTATCTCAAGAGCCCATAATCGAGTTTCAGCTTGGCTTCCCAACATCTTAGATAGAGGCATCAATTTCCCCCTCAACAACCTATAAAGAATTTATACTTCAGCAGTTATGAAAATATTGTGACAATAACAAAATGTCACATTTTCATAATACCTTTATTTTAAGCTGTGGTTGGCCTAGGAATGATATTTAATTATTTTATTTAATTTTGATCTATAAGCTACTGATACCTCAACAATTGTGAAAATACTGTAACAACAACGAAACCACTATTTATTCTCTTCCTTCGTTCTCAAGAAATGCAAAAAGATAATAAAAACTAAATGCACAACAATAATACTTGTGTATATTTGCACAAGTACTATACCTAAAATGTATTTGCATAATAGATAAGTTGATGTGGGTGAGTTTTGGGGTTGGGCAAATTTTGGCCCTTATGCCATTTTGCATAAGTTGATGTAAATGTTATAGGAAACTTATACTTCAGCAGTTGTAAAAATATTATGACAACAACAAAATGTCACATTTCCACAATAACTTTATTTTAAGCTGTGGTACACCCTTGTATGATATTTTATTATTTTATTTTGAGCTATATGCAAAACTAATACTTTAACAATTGTAAAATGTTGTGACAACATCAAAATGTCATAACATTTTCACAAGAGTTTTATTTTCGTGGTTGGCCTTGGTCTAATAGTTTATTATTTTAGTATACTTTATTTTGACTTCTAAGAAACTGACACCTTAGCAATTATGAAAATATTATACCAATTTGTTGTGTAAGTATAACAATTTCTAGATCAAATCATTTTTTAAAAAATAAAAACAGAAATCTCAAAGCTAACTAGTATCAATATGGGCCAGCAGGCATGAAACAGTAAGCTTTTGCTCACCAAATTGACTAAACCAAGCACAGTAGACATCTTTGTTTTAGTCTCTCACTAAAACATCTCCCTGAAACAATGACTTTCTCTTTTTCACAACAAAACGCACCGTTTTGGCTTACTTAAAAAGAAAAAATTTGACTAAACCAAAGTACTGTAGAAAGAACCTTTCAAACATTATATATATTTAGTAGAAGTGGGTATGCTAAAAAAAATACTTCATCAAAATCAAATAATAAAATAGTCAATGAAAAATTACCAGTTGCCTAACGTGTAAAACCAAAGTTTTTTTTTTGGTAAATAATAAAATAATTTAAAATGAATAATAACTATTTTTTTAATAAAATTTTAGTAATAAAAATCTAATCAAAATAGCATATTAACATTCTTGAAACTTGAAAAATAAAGTTTCACTTATGATCAAATTAGCTCAATAAAATAACAATGATGATTTAATTATACAGTATATAATTTCATTTTATAAATTGTATTCACTTGCTGAGGTTGTTAAATATTTTGGGACATGGCTTAAAGCCCCATCTCTTTAGAGCATTCTCATCAGCTCTCTCATAAAAAATGCCATTTTACAACACCAAAAACCTACTTTATCATTTTAACACACCATTTTACAACATGTCATTTATCAGATGTTCTATACTTCAATTCTATATATTAAAATAATATATCCAACACATTAAATAATATTAAACAAATTTCATCACATTAAACTACAATCACAATCAACCTCCACAAACCACCAACAGCAACGGCAACAGCAAATCACCACCAACGGCAAATCAACCTCCACAAACAACAATCACAATCACTGGATCTCCATAAAAATTCCAAATCCAAATCCAAAAACCTCAAAAAAAAAAAAAAAAAAAAAAAAAAAAAAAGAAACTCAAAATCTTCAACAAACCTTGCCGCGCGCACTACACCACAAACACCGCCGCCCATACAGCTGCCCAAAACTCAACCAACCACCGCCACAACCACGACACCACCACCGGCCCAAAATCCCAACCCAACCGATCAATCAATGACCTAAAATCCACACATCGAAACCCACTACAGCCACAAACACCGCCGCCCACTACAGCCACAAATATCGTCGGCCCAAAACTCAACCAACCACCGCCACAACCACGACACCACCACCGACCCAAAATCCCAACCCAACCGACCAATCAATAACCCAAAACTCACACATAGAAACCCATCCCAAATATTACACCCACGACCCGATTAAGAGATCTAAAGTTTGGCGGCAAGGGCTGTGGAGGTCGGCGGCGAGGGCTGTGGAGGTTGACGGCGAGGTGAGGCGGCGAGAGATCTTGAGTCGGGAGGATTGAGAGGGAAGAGATAGAGAGTGACGAAGAGAGCAGAGAAAAGAAGAAAGTGAGGAGAGAGAAAAGAGAATAAAAAAGTATTAAACAAAAATGTCATTTCTGTCCGTACGCTCTCAAATATGAGAGCGTACTGTAGCATGTTCTAAAGTTTTGGAACATTTAGCATACCTGATGAGCATTTGTTTTTGTGTTTGATGTGTTAAATGTGCCAAATTTTTGGCATTTGGCACATTTGAGAGACCTGATGAGAGTGCTCTAATGCTCAATTTTAGCATATTGTGTATTTCTCCAAAAAGGAATAAACTATAAAGGCAGGGTAAGACGTATTTTGCACATCTTTAATAGGAGATATTATAAGGTTTTCATGGTGAACCGCGCCACTTGTCCATCATTCTACTAAAAGAATTTTACTTGTTTAAAATTGCTAAGTCAGTAATGAGTTTCTATTTTTTTTAAAAAAAAATTAACTCAACAATTTTAACCAGGTGGCGGTGAGAGTCTTAGGTGTTGTTTGGATTTTGCCAAACTCAGTTAACAAAACTGAGTTTTGTTAACTCATATCCCAAAAACCGTGGGCCCCACATGGATGATGTTTGTTTGGCTTTTTTTTCGAATGTTAACTCAGTTAACAAAACTAAGATTTTCAGGATTTGAGTTAAGAAATTTGGAAACAAGAAAAGGTTGTTTTCAAGTTATTGAAATATGAGTTTTGTGGCAAACTTGTAAATAGTTGAACCCATGTGGGCCCCACGACAGTGTCTTGTCCCATCACCTGCTCAGTTTGCACGATTGAACCAATGGTCACGTGCCTTTAACTCAACCTACCCTCTTCACTCTCTCATCAGCGCCCTAAACAACAAAGCTCACCTCTCATTATCCAAACCCACAGCAACACCAACTAAATCCACAAAATCCGATCTTGCGCACCTATCTACGATCTATCAAGCTCTGGCCTCTAAACAACCCAAGCTCTGTTGCTCCAGTTCGGTGCTGATCACCGAAGCAGATCTCCGATTTGAATGACATTGAAGATTATTAAAAAATAAAATGAGTCAAGGGGTCCAACAGTACTCCCTTCCCACTTGAAATCCCTCACGAATCCACAATACCACATGGGAAACAAAAACCCAGGACATAAACAAGCTTGCAACAAGAAAGAAATAAATTTATTCAACACCATGGCATACCCAACAAATTTATTCTCATTTTTTTCCGAAAATTGCATATATAAAATGAGGGAAAAATTGACACACACTGGTGTTGGTAATCTTCAGAGAAGCCGTGGATTCGTCGTGCCCTTACCCACCGTCTATCAGCCTTGAGGAGCAGAGGAGCGATGTTGGATTTCTGGGCTCGATTTCAAGGACGAGGCAAGAGGACGGTGGTGTAGCGACACGTTGTGGCTTCGGTTTCAGGGACGAGGAATGAGGAAGATGACGTTCGAAGAAACCATGGCAGCGGCGCAGTTGGGCAAGGATGGAGGAGGTGAGCTCAAGGGTGGTCGGCGGCTTTGGGGTTTGAGAGCTGAAGTGTGAAAGTAAGTGTAAGGAAATAAGGTAAAGCATTTTGAGAGATGAAATGCAAACAAAAAATCGAAGGTTAACCGCGGGTAACCGTTTTGTGCGCACTGCGCAATGTCAGTCCGTGAGTCCATAAAAATATGAGTTTTTTTTAGTTTTTAAGCAGAAAGCTGAATCAGGTTTAGTTGCCAAACAAGGTTGGGAGTATTTTGAGAATTTTTGAGTGATGAGTGGTGAGTAATCAGTGATGGGTGATGAAAATTAAGTGAAGAGTGATGAGTGAACAAAAAAAATAAACCAAATAGGGCCTTATAATTTCTCCTTTATAGGAAACACACCAGAGTATTTATATAGGGTAATTTTGAGATTTCACACTCCTTTGAAATCGGAGTCAGATATGTCACCCAATTTCTCTCAGGATGCTTGAGATGAGGTAGGTGAACGACGACACATTGACAATGACACCTTCCTCTTCGGTTTTCCAAATTGTAAACTAATCACATGGTAAGTCCATGAGCCCATCATGGTTTGGGCCATTGGTACTGGGGGCCCAAATTTCCCTAAACGACAGGCCCGAGGTCTTCTTCACATGGACCACATATATTTCATGATGTTGTACAAAAAAGAGATTGATTTATATATTTTGTTTTTTAAACGTATAAATATAATAACTTCTTTTATTTTCTGTTTTGAGAACAAGTAAAATGGACTTTCATTCATCAATTAAGAAGAATGTCAAGAATTTTGTAACTGAATTAGCACCTTAGAGGTCTAAGAGAGAAAGAGTTTAAACTACGGAATTAATAGTTTATTATAATTATCTTGAAAAATAAAATAAATAAAAAATTTAAGAAGAATCAGATACTTACGTCTTTTTGAGCCAATGGAACAATATGTGGGATGGCTTTGTGCAATGACAGTATGTTTTAATAGAATATTTCCCTTTTGATTCTCAATATATATATATATATATTTCCCTTTTGTTTTTTTATAAGAATTTCCCTTTTATTTAATTCATCATAATAAGTGCGAAATATATAAGATCATGACCTCTTTTTATGGTATGAAAAAGTGAAGTAGCCTTTCAATTTTAAAATTTTCTATAAGAAAATTAATAAATAAAAAAACAAAACGAAACAAAACAGTAGCTTCCCCCTTTCATGGGCCCAGACAGAACAAAGCTTCGTTGCTTGATGTGATAGAAAGAGGCTTTTTGTTGCTTGTCGTGATAGAAGAGGCTTTTTCCCTATTCCCCAAGCAACTTGCAATGCAGTGTAGGCCTCTTTGGTTAAGGCAGGCTAGCGTCTAAAGGCCTGGAAATATGTTCATCATCCAGTGTAGCCCTTCAATAAGGAAGGTCCCATGCTTTAAGGTCGTTGAAAAAATTTTGGGTAATCTGGCTAGGTACACAATTATTGCAAACTGAGCATAACCTTTTCTTTCTTTTTTTTACAATTTATTAAGATGATATATTATGGTAAGTAGATAATAAATTTAACACCATTTTTATATGGGTCAATCCTAATCAGGGGTGCCGCTAAGTCAACCCAGGGGTTCAAATAAACCCTATGAACTAGCAAATAAATAAAAAATTATATATATATATATATTGTTTTTTTTGTTTTGACCTTTAAAATAAAATTTTGAATACTCTGAGTCTAAATTTTGTTTAAATCCAACTGAGAGGAGCTTAAATATGATCATTTTAGTACTACTTTCACAATATTTTTACAATAATTTTACAATAACAGTTAAATGGCAAGTTATAATTGGTTTTTATTTAGACCCACAACGGACATCACTTTTTTACATACTTTTAACAACTTGCCACCTAAATTTTGTTGTGAAAGTGTTGTATCAATAACACTACTCTTAAAATTGCTTATTCGTTAAAAAATTAAATAAATAAACTTTCCCTTCATACTTTGCCGTTAATAATAGAATGAAACTATTTTTCCCAACACTTTTCTTCTTTATCAGCAAAAAATTACACCACTTTTAGCACCAAAAAAAAATCAAAAAACATCACATATATAACCAACCAATTGGTATCTACATCTATGATTCTTTCCTCATTTTCTCTATCTACCTTTATCCTTCTCTGTTTTCTTGCTGTCTAATCAAGTAGTTTGATGAGTGCTCTACAGATTTTTAAGTCCAATAGGTCTTTTAGTGCGTGCTCCAATTTCAAGAGAATGACTACTTGTATGGTTAAAAAACCATACACTTCAAAAGCAAAAACTTATATCAGTTACTATTTTTTCTTAGTTTCACATTTATTTTCAATCCTACTCCTAAGTGTGTTACTGTTCTTTCTTATCATATATTTTTATTTAATTGATATTATATGTAAATATAATAAATTATTATTAATTTGAGAAAAATTTATGATTAGTTATTTAATTATATTTATTTATGCATCCAATAGTTGTTGTCTTGCTAATCTTTAAACTATTAATAATTTTTTTTAGACTATTGAACAATATAATTGTATTGTATACTAAATTTTTTTAGAGCATGTTTAGCATTAGCTTCAACTTTTAGCTTTTAACTTTTAGTTTTTATACAGCTTTTTAAAATCTCACTTCTTCCTGCATTTTCTCACTTTTTCAAATTTTTTCAAGCTATAAGTATTCTTTAGTACACTTTCAACAAAAAGTTTTCAGCAAAAAACTAGATAAGTTGTTCACAAACAGACACTTAGAGTACTATTTTAGATTATTGCATTTGTATATAATATGAAAGTTGTATATACAAAAAAGAAAAATTAATCATATTTTTTTCTCCCTAACAAATTCCTAGTTGGACACTAGCCCCCTTAGAAAAATATCTAGAGCCGATTTAAAAGCACTAGCATCAGGTGTGCCAAATGCCAAATATTTGGCATTTGGCACATCAAACACCAAAAATCTTTTCACATGAGATGTTCTAAATGCCAATGGCCCGTTTGGTAGAGGAGTTTGAGTAATGTTATTTGTAGTTTTTCGAAATATGTGTGGGTGAAAAAGTATGTGAAAATATGTGTAATGTTGTTTAAAAACTAAAAATGAATATTTGAAATGCCCTACCAAACGAGCCCCAAAACATTTGGCACACATCAGTTCCAAATTTGGAATGGTACGAACAAGAATGCTATATGAAAAAATTAATTTATTATTATTGTTCTCTCTCCTCTTTTTTTTTTTTTTCTTTCTCCTCTCATGTTTCTCTCTTTCAACCGTTTGCCACTCTTTTCTCTCAGCCCTTCTCTCTCCTCTCTCTCTTCCTCTCTCACAATCCGCCATAGTGATCTCTCAACCCACCCACCTCACCTTCGTCGCTCGCCAAGTAGCTTGCCTCCACTAAAATCCACTTGATCTCAGTAAGATCTGATTCTCCCTATTTGTTTGGTTGTGTATGGGTGCTTTTTTTCTTAGCACACAGGCCTAAGTAGAAACGAGGGTCCTGGGCCCTTTACTTGTTGTTTTGGTGGACTGGCCTTATTTCACCGCAGCTAAATGGGGGTTGATTACAAACCAAGTTGTGTGCAAGTCACATAGAGCTTCTCAAGGCAAAATGCGATTCCTCCTAAGCAATAAAATACCATTATAAGTGTTTTAGTGTCATAAAATGACCCTCTACTCTTACTAAACAAGTAAATAATTATTCATTTTTTTTTTTTTTTTTTTTTCTTTCTCCTCTCATGTTTCTCTCTTTCAACCGTTTGCCTCTCTTTTCTCTCAGCCCTTCTCTCTCCTCTCTCTCTTCCTCTCTCACAATCCGCCATAGTGATCTCTCCACCCACCCACCTCACCTTCGTCGCTCGGCAAGTAGCTTGCCTCCACTGAAATCCACTTGATCTCAGTAAGATCTGATTCTCCCTATTTGTTTGGTTGTGTATGGGTGCTTTTTTTCTTAGCACACAGGCCTAAGTAGAAACGAGGATCCTGGGCCCTTTACTTGTTGTTTTGGTGGACTGGCCTTGTTTCACCGCAGCTAAATGGGGGTTGATTACAAACCAAGTTGTGTGCAAGTCACATAGAGCTTCTCAAGGCAAAATGCGATTCCTCCTAAGCAATAAAATACCATTATAAGTGTTTTAGTGTCATAAAATGACCCTCTACTCTTACTAAACAAGTAAATAATTATTCATAATATTCACAATGAGAAATAGATTAAAATAGAGTATTTGAGACTTATATTTTATTGTGTAAATATTTGAAAAAGTTCTCTCACTTGGTACCCCAGGCGTACTATCATGGTACCCCAGGCGTACTGTCGTGGTTCCCAGGGGTACTAAGCCTGTAAGAACCCAAAATCTCTGGTTCTCTGAACTACACGATCTTTCTCCATGCTTATTATGCAATGGAGTTTAGTCATTTCGCTTACCTCTATAGGTCTTACATAAGAACACACTATACAATACACATATCTTCAAATAATTGTTAGTTTCTTAGATCAGGATATACATTTTAATAAATATACATATATGTAAATGAATTTCATGAGAATGACTTAGCTATGAGGATCCTGGCCCTAATTCTCACAAACTTAGTGCTTTTGCATAAGACTTGTAGGATTTGGAACTCAAGTCCAAGTGGTTTTGCTTGGGCATTGCCTTCTAAGATAGTTAGGTGAGAAGGATTTTTGTGGGAGAGAGTGATACCTTATGTGTGCATATTTCGACATATGTTTCTTTGGAGGCTAAGTGTGTCCAAGGCCCAAGTTGAAGTGAGGACCCCGGTAAAAAGACTCAGCTTTTGGCTGAGTAAAAGGAAAACTAGCAAGCAAGAATATATATATATATATATATTAAACAGCAAGAAAGCGGCAAAGAAAAACAATGTAATAAAAAAACACACGAAATAACTGTTAAGGATCCTCAAATCGGTATGAAATATTTCATTATTTTTCTTAATTGTGGATTACAATGTGCTCGCTAAGACGTGTTACAAGGTTTAAATAAGTTCAAAAATTACAGACTTAGATGACTATCTAAGCTCTAAGACTTGCAAAGTTTGAATCCTTTTGAATCCAAGTATGTTCTATAGTGGCTGTTTTTGGGATTTCAAGTGATATTCCTCTTTCTTTTACTACTTTCTTTGAGTTTTTAACAAAGTTTTCTCAATGATTCTGTTCTGATTCACTCTTGCTAAATGCCCCTTAAATGTTGGCTACTTCTCCCTTTTATAGTGTCACTCTAAGGTTTCGGAGTACCACTGATTCCCCTCCTTTAGCTCCCTAGGTACCAAAGCCCCTGTTGTTCCAGCCCTTCTGACGACTGATTCTTTCTTTGTTTCTCATAGTTTCCCTTTTTTGGTGTTGTTTCCTCAAAAGTCTATTGCTGACTTTCCATTATAGGGTGTCCTTGGAGAGCTAAACTTCAATCTCTCTTCCTTCAATGCTTCCACGCATTTACCTTTTCAGACTTAATTTTTGGCTGCCCTTCCTTTTTGTCATTTTTCCCAAGTGAGTCGAATCCTTCCCTGCCAAGTCGAAGGTTTTCCTAGCTACTTCCACTTATGGTTCATTTTTCTAGTTTCCACGAGGTACCAGCCTTTTGCTCATGAGTTGTTGCTTTCCAAGCCCTCTGGTTCTTTGCTACATCACTGAGCGCTCGAGAAAGACATATTTGTCCTTCGTTTCTTAAGCTTTTTGGTTCCCCTTTTGAGCTATCTCAATCCCACTTTGGCTGTGCTGCACGTCCCATGGATCCTGGGCTCTTGGCAGTTTCTGGGATCCTGGCCCAGTTCTTTCTACTGGACTTTCTTTGGTCCTCTGATCTTGGCAGGCTAGGCTTTTTTCTTTCTTCCCTTTGTTTCATGGGCTCTAAAACCTGCCCCTTCATGGATCTTGGGCTTCAAATCTTTTAGGCCTACCATCCTTTTCTTTTATGAGCTTAACCCCTTTTTCAATTTTACTTTCCATGGGGTTAGTCCAATGTGCTATTTCTTTGGGCCTTGTGTTATGATTTTTTGACCCTCAACATACCTTTCTTTTTCCTTCTTTTTGGGACTTTGGGCCTTCATGCTCCTTTTTAACTTCATGAATTGGACCTTCTTTTGTTAAGACCAATGGTCTTTCTTTACCTTTCATGGAATGGGTTTTCTTGTGAAATTTTGGTCCCCAACAAGTTGTTTATGGTTGATTTTAGGGATTGGATTTGGTTTGAGAAATGGGATTGTGGTTTTGTAGTTTGGTGTTTTGAGGTGGTGGGTTTGGCCAGCGGTATTGTGGTTTGTTAGGTTTATGTTTGCTACATGTGGATGGGTTGATTTTGGTTTTCATCCTAAACCATATTCTATTTTACACTTTGGCCCTATGAACTATCGAAATGCATGATTGACCCCATAAATTATAATATTGTAACACAACCTCTTGTCGTCTATTTTAGGGTCAAGTCTTACAAAATCTAGTATTAAAAAATAAATGGATAATTACAGCAAACCCACCTAAGGTTTGGCCCGTTTGCACTTTGCCTACCCGTGGTTCAAAACTTATCACTTTACTCACCTGAGGTGCCTTTCGTTAGAGATCTGTTACCCACCTCTCCCTTTGCTATTAGGAAAACACATTTTTAGAGAAAAACAAACATAACAAAGATCAAAAAGTTATGATTTTTTATTGCTTAAGAACTTCTTTGAGAACAAAACACAGGAATAGCACACAGATCAAATGCTCAATGAAATCACTTTTAATCTATATCAATATCAACAATCTCATAACAACTCAAAATTGTGAACCAATTTTTACAAGAAGACCAACAATCTCAAAACAACCAGCAACGTTATTAACAAAAGATATTGAAATAGAGATAAGCAATCAACAACCAAATAATGAGGCAATGAGAAATCCAGCCGTGGGTTTGGATTGTGGTAGATCAACCATGGGTTTGGTGGCGTGGTGGCGACCCTAGGTGCTACTTGTGCCTCTCCTAATTCTCAGTCATTTTCTGCACAACCAAACACCACTAATTAAGGAAAGGAAAGGAAAGGAACCTTCCAACTTCAAACCCACCCCCAATTCCAACTTCAAACCCACTCCGAATCCCAACCACAGTAGCAAACCCACCCCCAATTCCAATTTCAAACCCACTCTAAATCCCAGCCACAATAGCAAAACACATGAATAAACAACTTCATAAATACCATTTACAATCCCTTCAATGATCCTTGCCTTCCCTACTTTTAACTTCTTCCTTGTTTCAATCCCAAGTCTCCTCAGCCTCCTTAACTCCGCCTCACTCAAGCTCAGTTCAGCCAATGTCGGAGCTTTCTTCTCCTTCTTATGCATCACCTTCTACTTAATCACCTCGCGCCTCAGCTGGTGGTATTTGGTTATGGCGAAACCCGTGCTCAAAACTGGAACCGGGTTCTCAGGAGTGGACCAGCTCATATTGAGAGTGTGCCCGACCCAGTGTTTGGATAATTGGTGGGGCAGAGGGATGAAGATTTCTCCGACATTTGGGCTCGGGCTTGGGTTCGGGTTTGAGTTTTGGGGGTCTTCGACGAATCCGAGAGAGCGGAGCTTGTGGGCAATGCGTTGGATAGCGAAATTTGGGAGGGTTTGGGTATCTGAGGTGGAGCTCCGAATGAGGAAACGGGTTTTGGGGAGTGGTGGCTGTGAGGGGAAGAAGGTGAAGGGGAAGGGTGATTGGTCAGTGACAGTGAGGGAGTTTGAAGGGAGTGAGGAAGGGTGAATGTGAATGTGTGTTAAAGGAAGCAACATGAAGAATACAGATAGATATGATAATTAGAATCAGATAGATAGAGAGAGTGAGAGTAGTGTAGAATATGCTATTCCTGTGTTATGTGAACTTAAGCAATAAAGAAACCTAACTTTTTTATCTTTGTTATATTTGTTTTTCTCTAAAAATGTGTTTTTCAAACGACAAAGGGAAAGGTGGGTAATAGATTTCTAACGGAAGGCACCTCAAGTGGGTAAAGTGATAAGTTTTGAACCACGGGTAGGCAAAGTGCAAACGAGCCAAAACTCAGGTGGGTTTGCTGTAATTATCCCAAAAATAAATTTACCCATTATTTCAAAATAAATGATAAAGAGTAAATTGGTTTTTTAATGCTATATTCCATTAGACTTAACTAAGAAAGTGATGGGAGGAGATAAAGTGTTACATAGGTTTTAGTTTAAAGGGTCGATTGTGCATTCTTGTAGTTCAAGAAATTAAGTATAAAATGTGATATGAAATTTTATCCAAAAAAAAAAAAAAAAAAAGGTATGAGAAATACTATGTCCACAATATTTTTACTATACTTTCACAATAAATCTTAAATGGTAAGTTGTTACTGGCTGTTATTGGTGGGTGTTGAGGTTTAAAAAATCACAATATTACATTAAGGCCCAAAACAGCACAAAGGATTGAACTATAGAAAAAAAAAAAAATATATATATATATATATATTTGGGCCTTCAAAATAAAAGAAAGGGAGGAGAAGCCCAAGCCCATCAAGGGTCATAAGGAGGAACCCAAATCCATGAATGGGTAAATGTCTCATGAAACAAAGGGAAGAAAGAAGCCCAGCCCACCAAGGTCAGAAAATCGCTAAGGAGCCCAGGGAAAGAATTGGGCCAGGATATCTGGGGATTCCAAGGAGCCTGGGATCCTCAAGACATGTAGCAAAGTCAAGTTTGGATTAAGACAATTCAGGGGGGTGCCAAGAAACACAAGGAACAAGAATAGATATGTCCCTATGAGCCACCCAATGATGCAGTAAAGGGGTCAGAGGGCTTGGGAACCAACAACTCATGAGCCAAAGCCTAGTACCTCGGGGAACCTGGGAAGAAGAACTAAGAATGAAGGAGGCTTAGGATCTTTCGGCCTAGCAGAAAAGAATCAGCTCACCTAGGAAAAATGACAAAAGAGAAAGCAACTGGTGAGTTTGAAAAAGTGGAATTTAGAAACCTTGGAGAAGAAAAGAACAAAAAGCCAGCCTTCTAGGACCCCCAAAAAGGGGAAAGTCAGCTAGAGGCTTTTGAAGAAGAAACCTCAAGAGAAGAAAATAATGAGGAATGAGGAAAGGACCAGCCACCAATGATGCTGGCATAACATTAGTTCTGGTACTCAGAGAAGTAAATGGAGGGAATCAGTGGTACCCCAGAAACCTTAAGATGACACTATAAAAGGGGAAGTAGCCAACAATGAAAAGGCATTCAGCAACAGTGAATTAGAGTAAAATCCTTAAGTAAACTTTGTCAGAATTAAAAAAAAAAAAAAATAAAAAAAAAAAAAAAAAAAAAAAAAAAAAAAAAAAAAAAAAAAAAAAAAGAAGAAGAAGAAGAAGAAAAAGAGGGAAATACTATCTGATATCCTCAAACAACCACTAGAGAACACACTTGGATTCAAAGAGATTCAAATTTTGCAAGTCTTAGAGGCCTAAAGAGCCATCTAAGTCTGTGATTTTTGAACTTATTTGGATCTTGTAACACATCCTAGTGAGCATAATGTATTACACAATTAAGAAAGTAATGAAGTATTTTACATTGTTTTAAGAATCCCTAACACTTTATTTTACGTTCTTTCTTTATCATTGCGTTCCTTTGTTGTTTCTTACTGTTCAATGCATATATTTCTTGTATGCTAGCATGTATGTGTTGTAAGATTTGTGCTATGTGCACCACCTGATTCAAAATCAGCCCAATTTAACTACAGTGAATCAAGCTTAATCCCTTAAAACAATAAGTATTGGGCTCAAGATCCTTGTTTTTACTTGGACTTGTGTGCTAAAAAAAAAACCCACACATTGGGTAAAAAAATAATTTAAATAATGACATTAAATTAAAACTAATAACAACTTATTACTTATAATTTGTTATAAAAATGTTTGTAAAAAAATAATTTTTTTTTCTTAATTGTATGTCATATACCCTTCCATTTTTGTATAAACTATATATTATTTCATTTATTGCAATGTTTATCCTGAGTTCTGATAAACAATCAAAATTCAAAAGTTGTTTCTTAACCAAAAAAATGACAATAAAAAAGTCCCAGTTCTTAACTCTGGTCGGCGAAAAGAAAGAAGGGATGATCAAAATCCGACAGTAGTTATAAAAAGTACCTAAAACAATAACAATAAAAACCAACTATTTATCTTCAGCTACTAAAAAAAAAAAACGAACTATTTATCATCAAATAACATCACACGCTTCTCAGTTCTCACCTCACAGTTTTACTTCCCCCTTCTACTAAAAAAAAAGGAGCCTACTCAAATTCGAAAGCCTTCCTGACAGTCTGACACTCAAAACAGTCAAACTCTCAAAGCTAATCAAAACCCAAAAAACCATGGCGATCCCAATACCAACTCGGCAGCTATTCATAGACGGTGAATGGAGAGAACCAGTCCTGAAAAAACGCATCCCCATTATCAACCCCGCCACCGAGCAAATCATCGGTCTCTTTCTCTGGTTCTATCTGTTACTGTTTGTGTGTGTTTTTCTCAGATCAAAATTGATGATGATGTGCGTGTTATGCAATTTTGTTTCTGGGTTTTGATTCTCACCCGAATCTGATAGAGAAAAAAGCTATCTTTAACCTTTATACGTGCATATCTTCATTTTCATTCTGGTTTCTGACTATTTGAAAGAAAAATTGGGTGAATGTGTGTGTTTTTATCAGAACAAAATTGCTGATGATGAGCATGTTATGCAATAATATTTCTGGGTTTTGATTCTCACCCGAATCTGATAAAGAAAAAAGCTATCTTTAATCTTTATACATGCATATCTTCATTTTCATTTTCATTCTGGTTTCTGACTATTAGAAAGAAATGGTGAACGTTGAAAATTGAAATGTTGGGGTTTTTGAGCTCTGAAAAAATTGGGTTTTTGTGGGAATGTGGTTTTAGGGGATATACCGGCTGCTACTGCAGAGGATGTGGAGCTTGCAGTGGATGCTGCAAGGAAAGCCCTTGCAAGGAACAAAGGCAGAGATTGGGCCAATGCTTCTGGGGCAGTTCGTGCTAAGTATATGCGTGCTATTGCAGCTAAGGTATTGAATTTTTGCTATCATTATGCTTATTGTTGTGGATTGCTTAAAGTAATTTGTGAAATTGGATTTAAAGAACAATAAAACATTCTGCTTGGTTTGTTTATTGTCTAATTTTGAAGTTCTGTGAGAACTGAGAAGCATTGGAACCTGGTTGCCGATGTGAATCTCTATTGAGTTTTTTTTTTTTAGTAGCGCTTATTGATCATTAATCTCTTCAGTATCATGTCTAATATGCACACCACTAGCTAAATCTGTATTCAAGACATGTGTGGACCAGTTATCTGGTTCATAGTCTGTGGAGATGATACTGAGGTTTTTTATTCAACTCTGTCATTACCTAATTATTTGAAGATCACAGAGAATGGGGTGACTGGATGTCACTGTCAGGCTATGCTTTTGGGGAAATAATGTTGAAATATTGTGTATCGCAGAAAATTATCAAAAGAAACAAAAAAAAAAAAAAGAAAAAAGAAAAAAGGAAGAACTTCATTTAAAAAGTAACAGATTAAACCCTGAGGTCTTAAAAAGTATCAAGTTAAATCCCAAACACAAACCACTTAAATAATTTGGGGCCTAGTTTGTTGCTTTTTGAAACCTCATAGTTTAATTTGTTACTTTTGAAACTATTGAGTTTAAATTATTACTTCTTACTTCTTGAAACTTCAAGGTTTAATTTGTTATACCCTGCCTCTAAATTACTTATCAAAAAAAAAAATGTTTTACCCTCTAAATTATAGGGTCTAAAATATAATTTTCCCAAAAGCAAAAAAGGAGTTGCATATGAGACTTAATGCTGGTTTTTTTTTTTTTTTTTTTAAATTGTACTTTACTCAACTTTGTTCTGGTTATATATATATATATATATGGGCTTCTTTGTCTGCTTTTTTGTTCTCTCCCTCCCCCGGCGGGTAGAGTGCTATTGATATGTTTATTTCATAATTTGTACTTTGAAGTTGATTGGTGCTGTTTACATGCCTTGAGCTCTTCCTGCCCTTGTTTTCATGCAGATAACAGAGAAAAAATCTGAAATTGCAAAACTTGAAGCACTTGATTGCGGAAAACCATTGGATGAAGCAGCATGGGACATTGTATGCTTGTGATACTCTGGAGTTTTATAGTTCACTATCTAGAAAATTGCCTTACATGCTTTTTAATGTGATCCAGGATGATGTTGCTGGGTGCTTTGAGTACTATGCAGACCTTGCTGAAGGTTTGGATGCAAAGCAAAAGGCTCCTGTTTCTCTTCCTATGGAGACTTTTAAGAGTCATGTTCTTAAGGAGCCAATTGGGGTTGTTGGGTTGATTACTCCATGGTATTTCTCATTTCCATAGTTGATTGTTTATGCTTTTCTTTTTTATTTGCTTACTGTTTAAAAATTTAGATTTTCTTGCTTGGTGATTGGATGAGGATATTTATAAACTAAATAATTATCCCTGTTATTTGTTCTTTCCTCCTTTTCTCTTCAATATCAATTTACAACAGGCTTGTGTTGGTATTTGCATGTTTGGTTTCTTTCTTTTCAACAATTTATTCACATGTTTGGTTTCTTGCTTTTCAAAAATTTATTCAACATTCCTGCATGATTTTAAAAGTGTAAAAAAATGCATTATGAACTGTCAGCTCCATCGTGTTCTTAATGTGACCTTTTTGTGTAGTTTGTGACGCAACTTCATAATATGTCTTTTCCTGATTGCTTCACAGTTTGTTAGCCTTAACAGGCTAGTACACTAGTTTCATATACAACTAACAATCAATCAGTGATTTCACACATTTTTAAGAAAGAAAAAAAGCAACGAGCTTTTGTGTGCGTGTGTTATGACTTAGCATGTGACTGTTATTCTTTTGGCAGTTCAACTCCTTAGATTACGTAATTGACAAATCATTTTAATAAGTTCCTCTATGGGTTCAAATTCTGCGGTTTACTCACTTCTATCATAAACTATGTGGTGTTTTGTATATCTCTGCCGATGCTCATTTGTGGAACTCTACATACTAGTAGTGCCTCTGCTTTGCAGAACACTTGTTCAATTTGTATTTTTGGTGGTGAACTTAACTATTTGTATTTCTGAAGTATTTGTATTTGTATTTGTTCAATTTGTTAAATATTTGTATTTCTGAAATATTTATATTTTTCATGCAATTCTTTCCCACCATGGGGCACCACTGTTGTCAACTTAAATCACTTTGCCCACTAATGCAATCATTGGTTTTCATTGTAGAAGATGCACTATCTTAGCAACAATGAGCTCTAGCTCCTTGTAAGAGCAAGGTGGTGGGGTAAGGTCTTGGGGCTCAAGACCCACCAAGATGTCTAATTAACACCCCCCCCCCCCCCCCCCCCCCCCCCCCCCCCCTCCCCCCAAAAAAAAAAAGGCTTAGCTGATATCTTTCACATTGTCCTTAATTAGTGCTACCTGTACTTCTCAGGAATGTATTCCTTTTTCAAATCATCCTTGCTTTTCTCGCTTGAGTTACTTGCATCTGTACTCTGCTAGTGTGTGCTCTAATTTTGCCCTAGTTTTTCTTTTCCAAGCTAAGTGGAATGGCGAATCCTAATTGTTCTAAAGATTGGGTTGGTGATCCTTAGTCCTCTCAGTATTTATAGAGTGGTGGTTCTGATGATTTTGTGGTGATTAGCCCTCTCAATTAATATAAAATTGCTTGTCTTTTATGTTAAAGGAACTACCCTATGTTGATGGCTACATGGAAAGTGGCTCCTGCATTGGCTGCTGGGTGTGCTGCAATACTGAAGCCGTCTGAATTGGCGTCTGTGTATGTCCTCATTAACTTATATGAACTTGTTCAGTTTTGATTTTGGTTTGTCATGTTATATGTCATTATTTTTTGAATTTCAGGACCTGTTTGGAGCTGGCTCAAGTTTGCAGAGAGGTTGGTCTACCTCCTGGTGTCCTTAACATTCTGACTGGACTAGGCCATGAGGCTGGTGCTCCTCTGGCATCTCATCCCCATGTTGACAAGGTTCCATTTAGTTATTTTTTCCATTGGAAATTGTATGAAGTAGAATCATCTTCATATTCCACAAATTTGGTATCTGTGAAATATTGTTTCAGCTACCTGGCTGTGATGGCTAAAATATAAGTTTGTCAACAGATTGCATTTACTGGAAGTACCATTACTGGGAGTAAGATTATGGCAGCTGCAGCTCAAGTGGTCAAGGTAAATATAAATTTTATAGGTATTGGTCTTTTATTTCTGTGACATTTATGCACTTGATGCGATCTCTTATATGTCATCTTATGCATTTTCTCTTGGCAGCCTGTTACGCTGGAGCTTGGTGGGAAAAGTCCGATTGTAATTTTTGAGGATGTTGACCTTGATAAGGGTTAGAACCTCTAATGCTGGATATAGCTTATTTTTATTGGTTTATTTGGCTTAAAAATAAGTTAGGTAAAAGTACAGCCTTACTAAAAAAAAACAAAGATCTTTAAAAAGTTGTACATAAGCCAAATAAGCTAAATGGAAAACATGCCCTATATATTTAAATCATCTTTATTACAAGTATATTGAATATAGAGGGAAGTTTTCATCCCAGGGAAGTTTTCAGCCTGTTACGTTGGAGACCACCTCTCATGAAACAGAGGTCATTAATTTGAATCTCTCCTTCCCCCTCCCCTTGGAGGCAAAATACACTTATCAAAAAAGACATACTACCGATGGTTTGGAATTTAACCCTGTTGAATTAGAAAAACACATACTACCGATGGTTTTGTTATATTGTTAGTTATCTAATCCTTGTCTGTGATTCAAACAGCTGCTGAATGGACTGCCTTTGGTTGCTTTTGGACAAATGGTCAGATTTGCAGTGCAACATCCCGCCTCATTGTGCATGTAAGCATGATCGACAGTTATTACATGTTTATACACATATTAGACTTTCCATTCAAGGTCTCTATTTCACACACACACACACACACACTCTCTAGCTCCTCTTTTCTATTTCTTCTCTGGGGTGCAAGAAAAAGAGTACAGTATCAGAATCTAGCACACATTTATTGTGAGTTTGAATAACCATAGAATATGACACCTATTAATTTTGATTGTGCTTTGGGATGTTAAATTATCACTGTGGTTGTGAGAGTTTGTGTTCGCGGGAAAGGCACTTGCCCCAAGCATGCTCCTCAGACCATCTTCTTTAAAGCTTACTCTATAATGCCTTTCTGTCATATTTCCCTCCCATAAGTTATGATGTGGTATCTTTCAGGAAAGCATTGCTGCAGAATTTTTGGATAGGCTTGTAAAATGGACCAAAAACATCAAGATTTCGGATCCCCTGGAAGAGGGTTGCAGGCTTGGTCCTGTTGTTAGTGGTGGCCAGGTAAGGTTGCCATTTTGAATTTCTGCATTTGGGTGGGGAGGGGGGGGGGGTGTTGTTGTAATATGTTAGGTGGCTGACAAATTTAGACTCTGAATGCATTCTGCTGAAAGGTTTGGCTTTTGAATGCTTTGTTAATGAAGGTTCTATCTTTCATAAACAGGGCAGGTGTCTAAGTCAGTGACAGTAAGCCAGTTTATCATTCCAGTTCAGTATTTATTTAATTTTCAACTTTTAGGTTTAGTTCACTATATGATTATACCTTATAATTAAGCAGAAAACATGCTTAGAAAGATTTTTGACTGAAAAGGTGCCCCCTCCCTTGAATAAAAGCAAAAAGGCAGTTCCTGATTGTAATTGGCTGGCATTGAATCAGTAAACCTTTTATTCATTAAAAAAAAAAAAAACAGTAAACCAGTTTGGTGTGTAGTTCCAGTAACGGATTCTTTTCTATGGAATATATATATATATATATTTTTTTTTTTTGCTAACAACATTCAAGGAAAACATCTTTTGTGGGACATTTTGAGGAAAAAATTCCTCCTTGTATGCCTTTTGTTATTTTGCCATATTTTTTCTAAAGTGTGAAGTATTGCGAGACATTTTTACCTGTATATGGCATCACGGCTTCTATTTGATAATTTTGAAACTTTTGAACAATCTTTCTTACTAATGTTGCATGGTTTTGGATTCAATTCTGGTGATGTATATCAGAATATGTCTTGTAGATGTAGTCTACTGATACAACTCTTTATCTGTATTAAGGTGTGATGTAGAGTCTAATATTTAGCTTATCCTTTTCAGTATGAGAAGGTACTGAAGTTCGTTGATACAGCCAAGAGTGAAGGTGCAAGCATTTTATGTGGTGGGGCTCGTCCTGAGGTATAATTCTTTGCTTGTACTTATCATCATCTTCACTACTTCAATTTTGTCAGGATGTTTGAGTTAATTTACATATTAATGGCAGCATCTAAAGAAAGGGTTCTTCATCCAACCAACAATCATATCTGATGTAACTACCTCTATGCAAATATGGAGAGAAGAAGTTTTTGGACCTGTTCTGTGTGCTAAAACATTTAGTACCGAAGATGAAGCCATTGAATTAGCAAATGACACCCAGTGAGTTGATTATTATATTTCATTTATGACTATAAAGATCACCTGGAATTCTTCTTGGGTGCCTTTTCCTTTGGGCATCCTTTTTTTTTTGGGGCGGTGGTGGTGAGGGTATTATTTTTTATCTAGTTTTGGCCAGCTTGCTTTGATTTGGGATATTTTTGCTTGGAGTCTTTTGACATCTTATTTTGATCTTTCACAGATATGGCTTAGGTGCTGCTGTAATATCAAATGATCTAGAAAGATGTGATCGCGTAAGCAAGGTGAGACTTGATTTGTGCTTGAAGGAACTAAGAAACCATTTAAACCCCAAATACTCATGGAAGCCATCAGTTCATTGAGATTATTTAATTTTGTGAGTGATTATTATTTCTTTGATGCTGTTCTGCAGGCTTTTCAGGCAGGAATAGTTTGGATCAACTGCTCACAGCCTTGCTTCACTCAAGCTCCGTGGGGAGGCAACAAACGTAGTGGTTTTGGACGTGAATTAGGGGAATGGTATGGCCTTGACTTGTCAAGTTAGAAATGCAAAATATTGTTCAATAAGATGTCCTTAACCCAAAAGCCTGATAAGAAAAATGGAGAAATTGCTAGGAATTATGTAAATAGAAAGAGAGAGGCCATGGACACAACTTTTAACACAACTTTGATGTTGTTGATTGTGAGTGGTGGGTTCATGTAAAAGTAATGGTTCACCAATCACAGTCGACCATATCATCAAATTATAACAAAGTATGTGGTCCTAGAAGAACTAAAATTGAAATCAGAAAGGAAAACTCTCCAGTCACATGCTTCTTGAATTTGATGTATGAAACATCTTAGAACCAGTTTGTTAAGCATTGCTTAATCCTAATTAATCAATGGACACCTCATGATGACACTTTATTTTCCTTTGCACAGGGGAATTGAAAACTACCTGACCGTGAAGCAGGTTACTCAGTACATTTCTGATGAGCCATGGGGGTGGTACCAGTCTCCTTCAAAGCTGTGAGAGTGTCCCTGAAAATCAAAATGGAAAATAACTGATGTACTAAATTACAAGGAAAAAAGATGAGAGGGGTATCATGTATTGAATTTGATATGCAAATGACTCTGAACAAATATTATAAAATATCACGAGCAGTAAACTATTTAGTTTGGTCTGAATGAGAATTGTTTTGGGCTGATAGAGTTGTAACCAATTTGAAGTTGACACATTGCAGCGAGCATGAATCAGCAATCTTGCATATTAGGCTCTAGTATATATGCATGTTAACATGTAATTTCAACCGTAACATGTTGCATGCAACGCCCTCTTACATGAGAGTAATATGATGGTAAATTTTACACTATCTCTTGTTCGAGAGGATGTTGCATGCTATGTTTACACAAAATAATAAATCCTACAACTGGAATTGGTGGACATGGAATTGACAATTGAGCCTGAAATGGATTCCAATTTGCCAACGTGATTATACAGAGGGCTCTAGAGAGGCTGAATGATGACGATAACTTTTGTAGAGGACTCACATGGCACATTTGATAGAATAATACTATATTCAGTTGGGGTGCACTAGCACCAACTGGCGTCATGTGACCGAAAACCCCACCAAGATCTCTCAGAAAAGCTTACTCTATCTCTGTCTAAACCCACTTGCATCTGGAGAATATGGCAAAGAAATCATATATTAGGACAAAAATTCAAGTTACACCCTTTTCAGTTTGGGTGTAACGTCATTTTTGTCCTTATAGTATAACTTTGGCATTTTAATCCACGAAAATTTTTCACATTTTTGTCAAATAATTGGGCATTTTGTATATAGATAAAAGTTTTCTTCCAAACTGAGTTGAATGAATCCATTATGTGAAAGTTCAAAAAACCAATCATGTGCATCAATCACATGATGCATTAAATCATTTAATCATTTCATATGATTATTAAGTTAGTCATGTGACTAAAATTACAAGTGAATAATCTTTTGAGTTACTTAAATGATTCATTATATCATTTAATCATTTCATATGACTATTAAGTAAGTCATGTGACTAAAATTACAGGTGAATAATTTTTTGAGTTATGTAACGTGTTTGAGGAACATTCCAGGAAAAAAAAATGTTATTTCTCTAAAATCATCTATGAAACTTCATCAAATCCAGCATTGTGATTGTTGTAGTTTTATAGATGATAATGAACAAAATGACTAGCATGGTAGAAATGAGAAAATTACAATCTAAATGACCTAACGAGTGTAATTTGGATTTTAGCCTAATTATAACATTGTGTAAAAATGTCATCTTGAACCAAGAATGTTGTGAGATTTCTCGTAAACATTTTTCACCTTTTAACTTTTTGAATTAGTGTTGATGAGTTGTATCTGAAATAAGATGAATTAGCTATTATCTTGGCTAAAAGCAGCCATGGCTTGTTCCAAAAGTAATTGACTGACAAGGTAGGGGAATAACATCATATGGTGAGGGAACAATCTCAATCTTTCCCGAATTTTGAACCTGAACCACCTTTCCTTTTTTTGACTTCTTAGATTTGAAGCAAGTTGAAAAATTGCTCTGTAATTTTTGGATGAACTCCTACAGAATTCTAAGGAAAAGTGTATTACAAACAAAAATAAGCATAGAGGTGCTCAAACAACTGGCATACCCTTAATTTTTATGAACACTGTCATACGAGTGGCTTGGCTTGAATTCTTGATGGCCAAACTCTTTTTTAACTTGTTAAGCACCTCTATGCCATGTGAACATTGAATTATTTGACATTGATTTCCAACTACATTCTTCTTCCTTAATATATCTTCATTAATACACATACAATGATAATGAAAATAACATGAATTTATATCTAACATTCTGTGCTGTTTATATATATAGCCATATATGTCAAGCAAATGAATGTAACCAATTATTCATAAATTATTGATAGGGACTGAAAAATACTCTATTAATCAATGAAGTCAATATATGCACCAAAAACTATGAGTGGTGTGATATTTTCTGATTATCTAAATTATATATTGTTGCACAATTGAAAACTCCATGGATAGGATAGGAAAGGTTTTGAAAAATAGATACTTTATTATGAAGTATCTTCCTTCAATTTATTCCACCAGTAAGCATTTTTCACTACATAATTGCTTACACAATAAAACTATAAAAGTAAACATTTTTTTTTTTTGGCATAAAGTAAACACACTTTTTAAATTAAACATATTAATTAAACAGTTATTTTTTAATCATTGTCATCTACCCTCGTCCTATTCCAACCTCCATATGACTGAGCCATTTTACTTTGATTATTGGGTAAAATGTAGATGTAGGAAACTTTCGAAGGCAAAAGAATCAATAATATTCTTGATATGTTTGTAACAAATATATAGCTGCAAAAGGATCAAACATATTCTTTGTAACTTGGCAAAATATAAAAATTAAAAATTAAAAAATTTCTTTATATGTTGTTACAAATTTACAAATATAGCCTTTAGTTTCTTTTTAGTACAAATGACTTTGAAATTAAGCCATTCAATTTTTTTTTTTTTTTTTTTCCAATCTTCCAAATGTGGTTGTCTATGGTTTTTAGAGGTTTAAAACACCTTACTAATCACATAGATGTGTAGTTCCCATATTTCACACACGTTGAATAACTATTGGAATGAATCACAGAATAAGATCTTCTCCATTTTCATAGATCATGTGAAACTTGGGAAGTGAAAATCAACAAAGTCATATCTTGGGATTTAGTTAAGCCATTCGCTCTCTATTTTACTTGATGTCAATAAGAAAGTGAGAAGAAGCCAACAATGAATAAAATATAAACAAAAAAAAATTATAAAAAAAAAAAAAAAAAAAAAAAAAACACAATCTAAACTTTATTTCACAAGCAATAGAAAAATTACAGAGCAAAGCAAACACTAAAATCTCTCTTTCTCTCTCTCTCTCTCCAAATGAAAATTTGGTTGAGAAAAAGAGCATTAAAAAAATTTTGTTTTTGTGTGTACGTGTTAAATGTTAAGTGTTAACTGTACTATATCTATGGGCACACGGATCTATGAGTGAATAGTGTGTACCGGAAATATGATTGTTGCACAAGTAATGATAAATGAGTTTAATCTTTGAGTCTACAATTAACTAAGCTACAAAGTAATCAATTATATAACGTGCTTCCTCAAACTCAAGATGGTATTCTAGAGACCAGCTTGAGTTTTGTGACTAGTATGAAAATAGTCTCGATGATATATTTGGTGTGCTCGTAAAACGCATCATTGTAGACAATTTGAATGACACCTTAGTTGTCACAATAGATAGACAATGTAGAATGTTAAGATGCATCAAAGTTGCAATAACCAATGTAACTAGAGAAGCTCATAGGTGGTGTTAGCAAGCTCGCAATACTTATAAGTAAAGGCAATTGCAAGATAAGAATAGAGCCGTACTTGGCTTTAGAGAGGAAAGAACCTTTAGGACTAGGTGAGTCCAAAAGGCCAAGGAAATTTCCAAGGATGTCTCGGTCCTTCATTTCAAACTACTAATTAAGGAGGGTCCGAAGCAAATGAATACCATACTTAACATTATTAGTAATAATCATGTCATTCACATAGAATAAAAGAAGAATAATATTAATCTCATTGTGATGGATGAACAAGACAGAGTTATATGATTTGGAGGTGAATCCCAAGTGGGCAATGGTTCTACTAAACTTAGCAAACCAAGCTTGAGGGGCATGGCTGAGTCCATAGTGTGCACGACAAAGCTGACAAACTTTAGTGAGAGGATGTGTATAGCAGCTGAGAGGACGCTGCATGTCAACCTCCTAAGCAAGATCCTCGTTAAGGAATGCATTCTTAACAACAGTAACACTAAGGAGCTAGCTAACAGTGGTTAGTGAGGTTACAAGAGCAAAGGACTTCAAAAAGTCGAGACTATATTCATGTGCAAAACATATTTCCATAAGACATGACTTGTATCGTTCAATGGACCTGTCTAACTGAACTTTGATTTTATAATCCCATTATAGTCTTGTCGGAAGACAGATCCACCAAATATCATTTGTGTTTTGCTAAGAGCATTGGTTCCCATCAAAAAAAAAAAGAGCATTGGTTCTTCAGACACTGTTTGCTACCAAAGATGATCAGTGTAAAGCCTCACGAAAGGAGCAAAAAGAGATCGAATGTTAAAGATAATAGAAAAGAGAGAAAAGAGATTAAATGTGAATTTGTGGACAACAAACAAAAAATGTTGAAGAATTCCTTTCGGCACACACAAATCAATAAGTCTAAAAATCCAACAAATTTTTTGCAATATTTTCACAACAAAAATTCTTTGTGATTTGTGGACAGTTTCAGTAATAGCAATGGTAGTACCATGTAAAAGTGATTTGCACTAATAATTAAGGAAAAATCTAAGATCACAAAATTTTTCACAACTTCTTACCACAATTGTGACGTGACAAAACGTGATTAGTGAAGAAAAAATGGTTGGTCCATATGTAAGTGATGGTTAACCACTCACAGTCTACCACGTCAGAGTTATGACAAAAAAATTGTAAAATAATTTGTGACCCTAGAACTACACAATAAATGATTACAATCTACATCATCTCAACAAGGTGTGAAAATTTATAAAATTTGTTGTGTTTATCATATTGTTGTAGACTTGTAAGTATGGTTATTAAATCCAGACTGGCCAAATCAATCAGACTGGTAACCCAATGAATCATGCTTATTTTATAATTTTTAAATTCTGTATTTGTATTTATTTAGTTTTTTTTTAAACATCTGGTCCAAATTTTATAACTACGCTTGTAGGTAAAGACTCACATATTCATTACCCAAAAAAATTACTCACATATTCAAGAAATAAAATAGTATTTAGTTAATTAGTTATCCTGCATATTAATTTCCTACATCCTGCATATATTAGTATGTTTATCATGACACAAAGATCCCACGACCGTGGAAAACTTGCTGTATATATCGGATCTACATGCCTAAAAAAAGAAGATAAAAGAAAGAGAGAGACTGATCTCTTTCACTCGCATATGAAAGACCCCAACGTACGAAAAACTATTGCACGTGAGATCCATGTAGGAAAAAGAGGTGGAAGTTTCCCAGTTTTGGCTTTATATCCCGTGCACTTTATCACAAGCGAGTGGCTTTTATTAGTACCTTTCTACTTTACACTCATCATACCGACAATAATTGCCTCTTCCTTTATCCTTCCCTAGATTACATTATCATACACTAGTATAGCTCTCTCTCTCTCTCTCACAGCTATATTAGTAATATTACAATTTAGTGATTTACAACGGGATTTGTATTGATTTGTTTGGGGCAGTCAATACTGTTGAGTTTGTTTGGTTTTTAGTGTTTTGGATATCGATATGGTCCCTTTAGGAATGGACAGGTCACAAGTTAAATAAATTCTTACATTTTGTGGGCTGTGTGTGTGTGAAAGTGTGGACCCTTTTTTGCTTCACAAGACTTTGAACTTTGTAAAATATATAGGAGTTGTGGACGAGTTTTCTGTCTTTGGGGATCTGGGTTTGTGTTGTTTAACGATGGGAAGCTCAGAGGAGAGAGTTGTTGCTGTGATCATGGTTGGTGGACCCACCAAAGGTATGAGGTTGTTTCGTATGTACTGTAATTGGAATTCTTAATGCAGGTTGAGAATCGGAAATTTTGTGATCTTGGTAATGAATTGATGATACCCTTTGCTTATTTTTGATAAGTTTTACTGAAAACTTTGAAAACTGGTTTGATTCCAATGGAAAAGAATGAATTTTGATTCGAATGATGAAACCCAATTCGTATATTCTTCGTTATTTTTTGGAAACAATGTTTCTGGTGAGAAACTCTGACATTGTTCTCGTATCTGTTGAATATAATTGGTTACTTTTCAAATTTAGTTTGATTATCAATGTGAATTTTGACTTTGATGTTTAAAATGAGATAGATTTCTTAACATGCAAAATTTTTGGATTTTACAGGTACTAGATTCCGACCACTTTCACTGAATATTCCAAAGCCCCTTTTTCCTTTAGCTGGACAGCCAATGGTTCATCATCCAATTTCTGCTTGTAAAAGGGTATATTCTTGATTCTTGAATGGAACTATAATGTGATTCTGTAATGTATATGTCAGTTTCTTGCTTTTGAGTTTGCTAAGTAGTACAAAATTACTCCTTTTCCATACAGATTCCCAACTTAGCTCAGATCTATCTCGTTGGTTTTTATGACGAACGTGAATTTGCATTATACGTATCCTCCATCTCTAATGAGCTAAAAGTCCCTGTTAGGTAACATTTTGTCTAGCTTTCCTGATAAATTTATTAGCTTATTTCTCAAAATTATCATATGGATATTGATTTTTGAATAGCTGTTTATTCTTGTTGTTGATGGGGGTTTCAGATACTTGAAGGAAGACAAGCCACATGGTTCAGCTGGTGGGCTTTATAACTTCAGAGATCTGATCATGGAAGATAGCCCGGTATTTGCCTTTGACTTTTGCTTTGTCTCTGATTCATAATTAATTACAAACTTTTACTCTTTAATATTATTTCTATTATTTAATATCTCTTTAAATTCTCTCTCTGCTCTACTTTTCTTGGTTTACTTTGAAATGAAGTGTGTTAAAAATCTGATACTGATTCTGAAATATTGTGTGGCAGTCACATATTTTCTTGCTCAATTGCGATGTTTGCTGTAGTTTTCCACTGCCAGAAATGCTTGGTAATTGCTTCCTTCTTGAAAAGTTGGGATCTTTATTTTTTGTTGGGCTTCTAGTGAAAATCTATAATTTGCCTGTTCTTATGTTCTTTCTTAATGTCTTGCATGTACAATTTTTTGTGAAGCATTAACTTCAAGTGCTTAGTAGTTGATTTATACTAGGCTTGCCAAAAAAAATTATCACTTTCTTTACCTGTTTGCAGAGGCTCACAGAAGATATGGTGGGATGGGAACAATCTTAGTGATCAAAGTAGGTTTAACACATGCAGAAGCAAAATTCTGCGAGAGCATCATTATTTGATGTTATTATTTATGTGGTCTTTTCTGTGTTTGGGCTTCAATCTTCTTTCCATGTGCAGGTTTCTGCTGAGACAGCAAATGAGTTTGGAGAATTGGTAGCTGATCCAGTCACCAATGAACTATTGCATTACACAGAAAAACCTGAAACTTTTGTATGTAAAACATGCAGATATTCAACTCTTAGCATATTCTTAAGCATTGTTGTTTCCTTATCTGGTGAATTGACTTTTGAAGTTCTTTTCTTCCCTGTTTTCTCTTTGGGTGGTCTTATATTTTGATGTAATGCAGGTAAGTGACCGAATAAATTGTGGGGTCTACATATTTACCCCAGATATTTTTACTGCCATCCAGGAGGTTTCCACTCAGAGGAAAGACAGAGGTTAGTGATATAGGTCTCTAAGAAAATGATTCATATTTAGTTTACAGATTCTCCAAACTCACAAGGATATGCTGTATAACTATTAGGGTCTAGAACTCCAATTTGATACTTATTTTGAATTTGTGCCATTGACTCTCTTTTTATTTTTATTTTTGGGGGGAATGCAATACATTTAGCCTGATGTTTAATGAAACTATGCATCAGTATTTATCATGCTGAAATCTGAATTCTCATTTTGTTATTTGCAGCTAATCTGAGACGTGTATCCAGCTTTGAAGCCCTCCAGTCAGCAACAAGGTTTGACCTTTTTACTAGCTCTGAATTTTCCATTGGTGTTTTTATACTCAACTAATGTAGCAGTGACAGCAGATATACAGTTTAGCAGTGCTATACTACATAAATAACCTATTGCTCTATTAAGCTCAGCATAATGTTTGCGGTAAATATATTCTAAAAGTTGTGGTTGATTTGCAAGTTTATGCTAATGAAGCACAGCATAAATGCTCCATTATGGATTTCAATATATCCTGCATCAGTTAAATTGTAAAGAAGTGTGCAAATTAGTTAACTGGAAAATGTGATTATTGGCCCTGTGTAATCAAAAGGGAAAACTCTCTTGCAAGTGGCCTAAGGTCTTTATTTCTTTAAACAAATGTCATTTTCTCAATTCTGAACTTGGAGGGGTGCTTTAGAATGTAAATGCTTAAGGTTAAGTAGGTCTAAAACAAAGTACATGGAGTGTAAGTTTAGTAAAAGGAGAAATAAAAATTGAGTTCTAAAAATTGACAATAAATAGATACCAAAGAGTGAATGATTTCGATATCTTGGATCAATAATTCATAATGATGAAGACATTGAATATTATGTGAATTATAACATAAAAGCAACGTGAATGAAGAGAAGTGCACATAAGGAGTATTGCATACCAATTAAGCTAAAGGAAAAGTTTTACAAGACTGCTATAACACCAGTCACCCTATATGGTACTGGATGTTGGGTTATTAAAAAGTAACATGTTCATCAAATGCCTATTAGCTAAAATGAGAATGCAAAGATGGATAAATGGAAATTCAAAGAAAAATAAGATTCAAAATGAAGAAGTCCATTTAAACATAGAGGCTGCTCCTATTAAGAAAAGATGAAAGAGAGTTTCCTGTAATGGTTTGGTTATTTATAAAGGATGGCAATTAATGTATTGGTGAGTAAGAGTAATTTGATCCAAGTCAGGGGAATGAAGGGGGAGGAAGACCTAAAATTATAATAATAGTAGGTAGTAATAGCAGTAGTAGTTAAAAATGACATGTTAATTAAGGAGGTAATAGAGAGTATAACTTTGGATAGAATTACCTGGCAAAGAAGAATACATGTGATTAACCCCGATTAGCCTCTTTAGGATCCATAGCTGCTTGACTGTTTTTCTTCTTTTTTTGGGTATTAAAAATCAATATATGCTTTACCCAGTAACTCTTGCAGTCTTGCTATATGTCCATGTAATGTTCTTCCTCTGCATTAGTGTTAATTTTCTGCCTTTGCTCTGGGTTCACAAATGTCTCCTTGTTACACAGAACCTGCATTAGTGGGGACTGTTGTTATATACATATATTCATGGAGTTAGGGATGTGTTTAATGTGTGCTTTGAAAACCCAAGTTGGGTTATTGGGGTCAGATTGTGACAACCTATGGGGATTTTTACCACAGAATCTACCAGATCTATTTCTGTAACACCATCTGTTATTATACAGTTTAAACTTAACTAGTAAAACTGTCACTGTTTCTGAACTTTGGATTTAATAGTGATTTCTCTCAATTTCCTGTCCTGATATAAGTGTTGCTTCAACAGGAGTCTTTCCACAGATTTTGTAAGACTGGATCAAGATATTCTGTCACCCCTTGCAGGGAAGAAGCAGCTATATACGTATGAGACTTTGGACTTTTGGGAACAGATCAAAACTCCTGGGTAAGCCTGACAACAAGGTGTTGTATTGTTATAACCTAAGCCCCTCCAATAGGGTCATTATATGAGAGTTGATGCTTGCAGGATGTCCTTGAAATGTTCTGGTTTATATCTTGCACAATTCCGGTTCACCTCCCCCCATCTTTTGGCACATGGGGATGGTACAAAGAGTGCTGCCATTACTGGTGATGTTTATGTTCATCCATCAGCAAAAGTACATCCGAGTGCTAAGGTGATCTCTCCCTTCTCAGTCTGACTTAATAGTGCCTGTGACTAGTTTTACTGGTCTATGCAAGCTCCTCATTACGATGGTTTCTGATGTTTTGGAAATCACATACCCATGTCACTGTTGTACAATTATATTACTAGTAGAATAGGCAATTTTTCCTGTGATCTTTTGCAGTTTTTTGATGTTTCATTTTGTGTGTGTTGGGGGCGTGGGGAGGGAGGAGATAGCAGGTGGGTGTACTTAAAATCAATAGGTAGAGAAGTACTTTTTGCTTCTATCTAGTTGGATTGGAAATAATTTTATATTTATAACTATAGACCTTTCTGCTGTGGTGAAACAGATTGGTCCCAATGTCTCGATATCTGCAAATGCTCGTATAGGAGCTGGCGTAAGGCTCATCAGTTGTATCATCCTTGATGATGTTGAAATTAAGGTATATAACCAAATCAAAGGGTATGACATGCATGCTTAAGTTTACCTAAGCTTGACATTTTTACTAATTGGTTTTCAGGAAAATGCTGTCGTTATTCATGCAATTGTTGGGTGGAAGTCTTCTGTTGGGAGATGGTCCAGGGTCCAGGCAAGTTCAGAAACTTGATTTTGTTTTTATTTTAAAGTAATATGATATTTTTGTTGGTTAAGAAAATGTGCCTTTTTATCATCCAGTTCTGAGCTCCAATAATATCACTGCTATAATGCAAGTGGAACACTTGGCAGCCTCTTGCATAAAAGGACTCATGTCCAACTCCCATGCCACACATGTAACAAACACTTTTCAGCATCATAGTTTAAAATTATACGTACACAATAAAGTGATTTGGCCCTATCTTATCAAAATGAATATATCCAAGTAGTTATAGATCTTTCTTCTTACACGTGAAGTTTGATTTTTCAGCTATTTTTTCTAATATTTTTCATTTAAAAGAGGTTAAGAAAGGAAAAAAAATCTATCAAAGCTTTTACTGTTTAACTCAATTCTGCAGAAAGTCTGTCTCTTGCTTCTTTTGTTTGGTTTGAAAATTGTTGCAATTGACATTCTAATTTTGGTCAAGTGATTTCAGGCTAGTGGAGATTACAATGCAAAACTTGGGGTTACAATACTTGGTACTTTCCATAATTTTTTATGCACTCCCTCCATTCCTAAATAAGGAACTTAAATTTACAGTGCACTGATCACTATTGCAATGCAGGTGAAGCTGTAACTGTTGAAGATGAAGTAGTGGTGACTAGCAGCATTGTCCTACCAAACAAGACTCTCAATGTCAGTGTTCAAGACGAGATAATTCTGTGATAAAACAAGACCAGTTTCATACCTATCACCAGAGTCTCATTCTGTCACAAATTAGTGTTATTCTTTACTCATTAATGATATAAGTCAAATACATTAAGTTGCTTTTTGCCCTTATGTATATTGACATTGCTTCAAAAAGAATAAGCGTTTAGATTGGCTGCTATTTTATTTTAGTGCTTTTAATATTGGAGCATCAGTCCAATAATGCATAAAGAGTGAATAATCAGAATGGAGATAAAAGATGATCATCTTTAACAGAAAAGAGGGGTTTTCATTTTATAGTTGTTCTACCAAACGGCCGAAATTGCAGAGTCCTCAGACACAGTCAAGCAAGACAGCAAGAGTCATCTTCCTAAAGTAGGTTAATCTTGCAGAATTGATAATCCTGTTTTAACAGGATCATTGGTGAGAACAGTGGCAAGGAACATCGTATATTTCATTTGTAACGGCCTATTGGGCTTAGGCTCAACTATTCGATGGTTTAAAAGAAATGGCAAAATGTGATTTGGCTCATTGTTGGAGGGTGGGTATGCTATTGGGTATGCTATTCAAAGCGAAATGTTCAAGGTGGCGCAAAGCACACAAATTTTGTTCTAGAGAAATTAACCCTCCCTCAGAATGATCTAATTGCTTGTTATAAGACTATGGATTTTATAGGAATCATAACAGCTAAAAAGAACTCCAGAAGAAAGTTTCTAAAATAGGAGAACTGTATCTAATGCATACAGGAGAACATTAATCATCTATTGAAATACATGAGATTAAGAAACGAAGAAAATGCATTTGGAATCAATGCATACAGGAACCGGGGAAAAAAAATGTGTGAGACTGTAAAGACAAGGAAGAAATGAAGATCCCGTGGGTGGCCATTCTAAGTTGTTGCATAAAGAACATGCATACAACACGGAGCCACTCTTTGTCAAATCACTAATCAGTACAAAGAAAAAAAAAATGGTATTTTGTTGCTGTACTTATTCATTGGGAGCTCATTGGTAGGAAGTATCAAGAAATCTGTATTGGCTTCTTTCCAGCAACTTCTGAGTACCATGATTTCCATGCTTCCACGTAATGGGAGAAGAGGTCTTTCAAAGCTGCAACATTATTACAACTATCCATCAGTATATGCACAATAAGTAGAAATAAATACATAATAGACAATTGAATTGGCCAAGAACACCTCAGAAAATCCAATTCTTAAAAGCTAACAGGGGTAATACTCTTAGAAACTATGGTATCCATTCCATGGCAATCGCTCTTATCATCAACCTAAGTGCACATTTAGTGTAACTTTAAGAAGTAGAATTTCAGCTATAAATCTTATAACCTAAGAGCTTTTGAAATACAAAGTTTTAATTGAAAAACCCTTGAGCATATTCAAAATGTTGCAAGTTATAATAAATAGTGTTTTGAAGTAATAAATGGTAAATGTTAGGGTTTACTCCTAAGAGTTTCAAATTACTTTCCCATATAAAGATGTAAGAGGAGCCTCTTAAAACTCTTTTGGTGAGTTACCACAATAGTTTAGCAAGTTTTAAAAAAAGATGTATTCCAAATTAATCAAGACCTCTAAGCACAAAAATGGAGATAAAAATGATGCAGAACAAATTTAGTGGGAGTATGTAAGTCACCTTCAGAGATGAAAGATGACTTCTTGACCTCCTTTTCACTCGGTTTGCTAATGTGAATCTAGATCATAGACAACATACTTAAACTAGTGGGATCTCTACTGGAAAGAATAATTTCCAAATTGCAATGACTCGGGGCCTAGAAGATGCATTTCACTGAACTGTAAAAGAGCAGAAATGATACCTTGGTTTTGATATTGAGGACGATGGGTAGAAGCAAGACTTTCCCAGTCATGAACTCGCTTTACACTGTTATTCTCGGGGGCACCAGCTTTGGATACACTGGCAGGAGCGAAAGGACCAAATTGGTAGCTCTTTGAAGTCTGTTTTGAGTCATGTTCTGTATTGCCTCTATCTAGATCATGTACCAAACTGTCAAATTTCCCTTGTTTTTGTACTTTCAGATCCTGGTTTAAATTCGTATCAAATAAAGACTCTACTTTGCTCCTCTTAAAACCGCTGTTTGTGATATCACTTCCAAACATTCTTTTCCTAGAATCAACCGGAGCTTGCTCATTCTCAGCTTTCCCTCTGCACCCTAACCACCTGAATGCAGGTTTCCTGGTGTCTGTTGTATGGGTCTGCATATCATTCAAGAAAAATATGACGGGTGAGCAAATGATGATGATAGGGCCAAACTCAATTTACCACTTCAGTTCAATTGTTGATAACTGAAAAGCTCAAATGTAAACAGGTTTCACTTTCACATCTTTCTCAGCAAAGGTGTACAATGATGTTTTACCTTCTCAATCAGTTTCATTGAAGATAACACATTTGCAATGTCATATAGACGCCTTACTTTTGCTGCAAAGATCAAACACCATGTTAGTTAAAGAGTTTCAGCTCCATTTCAGTCAGTGGGAAGAATTCAGGAAGCAAAAGACAGAATTTATTACTTCTCATTATTGAAGAATTGTGGGCATCCCCAAGCAATAACTTTGCAGCTTCATCAAGGGAGATCAATTTCGCCTATAGAATCATTTGGAAACAAAGTCATGATTTATTACAAGGTAAACCAATGACAGAAGTATAAAAAATAGAAGGATCCTCACATTAGAGCAGACAAAGAGCTTGACAAAATTTTGTGTAAGAAGTGCCAGAGACTTTTCCCTCCGATTATCTGTGAAAAATCATAAAAAGCAGAGTTGCAGTCAAATTTCTATTCCACTAATATTTCAGGTTGTTCAATTCAAATTATGCTGACATTTCTTAATGATAATATTAATTGTAACTATAATTATGATAATTAATCTACAAACAGAAGAACTATTCAATTTCTAAGCCCTTGAATTAACTCTAAAGACAGTCCTAAGACAAGACAATTTGATGAGGTTACATGGAGTAATCAAATTCACATAATCAAGCTCTCAACCTAAACTTGCTGCCTTATATCACATCTGACCCATCAAAACAATGAGAATTTGTTTACTCCAAAACTTATGCTTAGGATAATCTCTGACTCAAAAACACTTACAAACATTGCAATCTTAAGTAAACAGAACATAAGCAAACTACAAACAAAAAAGGGTTCCAAAAAGAAATACCTTTTAGCAAGCATTTGACAGAACTGTTAGGGTTTGACTTGTCATTCTGACTTCCAGTACTGGGATTGGAAAGTCTTTCATCATCATCCTCGTCATCTGAAACCTACCCAAAATACCAAACAACAATTAAAATTAAAATTGCCCAAAACAATTTTCAAACCCCAAATAATAATAGAGAAGGAAAAGCACTTAAAACCCTATAAATTCACATACTTTGGCAAAGTCATTGCCATCAAAGCCATTGGTATTTTCTCTCATACCCTCTTCCTGAAACAGTAACAAACACACAAATCAGAATTCTTTTCCAAATATTTAAGCTTCCAACTATATCTTAGACAAATAAAAAAAATAAAAAATAAAAACCTTGAGTTCCTTTAAGGCTATTGGGATTGCACCAAACCCTTTCCAGGTATATTGATTCTTGGCTCTTCTTGCAAGAACCTAAAAAAATTGAACCATAGAGACGCAAAAGCTTAATTATGGCAAAATTCAAAAACTGCAAAATAAAGATGATTTTTTTTTTTTTTTTTGAATTAGAAGGTGAAAAAATTGAATGAATCTCTCACCCCAACACTCTCCAACACATTCACAATATCGTAAATTCTTCGCCTCTCAACCCCTGCAAAACCCCAAAAATCCATCAGATCCAGGCTACAAATCATATACACGAATGTACGTACGAAAATTTGTTGAAGATTTTGTGAACCTAAACGAGAAGCGGCATCGTCGAGGCCGATCAAGCGGACGTCGTTGCGATCGTACAAGCTCAAGAAACTGCAAGAGGAAGAAGAATGAGAAACTAAAGAAACGAACTCTTTGAAGACGGAAGAAAATACAGAGAGAGAGAGAGAGAGAGAGAGAGAGAGAGAGTTACTTGGAGCACAAGAGGCCGAGGGACTTTTGCTTTCGGCTGTAGGTGTGGTGGCGAGAAGAGGTGTCGAGATCAGTAGAAGAAGAAGGCAAGGGCACCGCCATGGGTGGCGGTTGTTGTTGTTGTTGTGGCGGTGGCGGTGGTGGTTGTTCGGATCTGTGTGGCTGTTGCAATAAGCGGCATCGTCGAGGCCGATCAAGCGGACGTCGTTGCGATCGTACAAGCTCAAGAAACTGCAAGAGGAAGAAGAATGAGAAACTAAAGAAACGAACTCTTTGAAGACGGAAGAAAATACAGAGAGAGAGAGAGAGAGAGAGAGAGAGTTACTTGGAGCACAAGAGGCCGAGGGACTTTTGCTTTCGGCTGTAGGTGTGGTGGCGAGAAGAGGTGTCGAGATCAGTAGAAGAAGAAGGCAAGGGCACCGCCATGGGTGGCGGTTGTTGTTGTTGTTGTGGCGGTGGCGGTGGTGGTTGTTCGGATCTGTGTGGCTGTTGCAACGGCGGAGAATCCGGCGGAGACACTGACGTAGATGAAGGCAAAGATGAGGCCATTTGGATCTAAGCGTTTGTGTGTATGTGAGAGAGAGAAGCAAGCTCAGGCTTTTAAGAGAGAGAGAGAAAGAGAGGAAGGACCGTTAAGAAAAGGGGGGGAAGAGAAGGGTTTGACGAATGGCGGGGTTCCAATTTTGAAAAAAATTTGCTAGCGTTTTGGTTTTGGATCCAATAGGTTTTTTATTTTTCCGCTAGCTTCCGTATCATTGTTTCCTTTCATTCTCTCCTTTTATTTTTTTTCGTTTTTTCGAATGTTAGAATAAGCGGGAATTTGAATTCGGAGACAGGCGCCTACGAATCTGCTTATGTGAAATACCGGATTTGCCCCTAATAGGTTTTTTTGAATTTTTTTTTTTTTTTTTTGGCATAGAGTAGCAGGGCTTTGTTTAATTTCCTTGATGAACCCGTTTGATAAAAGATTTCTAGTAACGTTGTTATTATTTTGTGAAAATACGTGTAATATTCTTCAAATACTGAAAAATGTTGTTTTAACAATAGTAACAAACACCACTTAAACCATTCGTATCAGTTTGTTTAAAATTGTATACAAATTGCTTTTTTAAAAACGCCAATATCAATTTATTTATTATACACTCTTGTCAATGGCCTTATAGTTGAATTGGCACTTTCCAGTGTATAAAGTGCTCGGAGGTCTAAGGAAGAAATTGTTCAAGTTGCGAAATTAGCAGCATATTATAATTATCTTTATAAAAAAAATTTGGGCAGTAGTGGGTTGCTGTAAAATTGGTTTTGGTGGTTAGATGGTGTTGGGTTGTTGGTTTGTGTGGTTTTCTTCTTCCTGTTCTTGTTCTTCTAGGTTACTATGGACGTTGGAGAGAGGAGAGTCTCTAACAAGAGCAATGGTGAAACCAAAAAAAAAAAATATAATAATAATAATAAACTAATGTTATACACAACTACAGCAACCATATATATGTATATATATACACACCGATTAATATAGAAAATGTTTATATTTACACATTTATACACTCACTGATATGGGTAGTTTTGGGGCAAAATTGTGTAAATTTCACTATTTTTCTATTTTATAAGCACTTATGTGAATGCTATCATATGTGAAAGAGGGAAAGCTTTATGAAAAAATGGTACTTTCTTACAAGGGGGGAGCTTGTGTCGACATGTCTGTATTCTAACATATCCAATGACAACTGGCCACTGGACACAAGCCATTCCCTTCTTACAATGAGGCCATCTTGTTCTCATGGAGCATTCTTGTGAGCTCCACGTAATTAATTAAGTATTCTACAAAAGTTTGTGTTGATGCCCTAGTTAAAGAGGAAGAACCATCTGATTGGTTTATTTCTAATGTCATTAGTAATGTTTTTTTTATTTAACCTCATTATGTATCTAAAATTTCTATTGTTTTTAAAGCTAGTTTCTCTTATAATAATTGCAATCTGCCTCTTGCGGTTATTGAAAGTCTTAAAAAAATCAATTAAGTCTTCTAACTTTCAAATTTATTCAATTTAAATATTCCAATAGATTATATAAATATATATATAATTTTATTTTTGTTCTTGTATTATTCTCCTATAATTTTTAAGTTGATAAAAATCTGAATTTGATTATAATCCAAATACTTCATCTAATCATTTTATTATTAATTTATCTATAATTTCTAAGTTGCTAAAAATCTTAATTTGATTGCAATCCAGATTTTTCATCTAATCTATTTTTTAGACTTAAGAAAAATAGATATAATATTTTGTTCTTATCTTTTTCCCCTATAATTTATTAAGTTTTACATATTATTGGTTTTATTTTTATTTTTATTTTTGGTTCTTATCAATTACTTTTAGTGTTTTGGCTGCGCCAAATTTATCAACTACTTTTAATATTACTGTCACTTTTTTTTTTCTTTGGATTTTCTCTTCACATACCATTAATTTTTTTTTTCTTTAGATTTCCTCTTCACATGCCACTTATTTTTTGGATTTAAATTTCAGCTTCACACCTCCACAAATTAAATTGACATTAAATTTTTTGTTCATATCAACTTCTTCAATGTGAAGTGTGTGCGTATGTGTATATATATATATATATATATACTACATAATAAATACTCTCCCACTATTAGCCACTACTTTATTGGTTATTTAGAAAGGCCACTACTGTCAATTTTGCAACTCAAGTAACTGGCAAACTTCATTCTCTGAAACTTCTTCTCCCCGTGAGAAAGAAATAAAAACAGTAAACACGCTTTTCGGATTTTCAAAGCTTTTTCATATAAGTGATAAAGATTAAATATATAAGTTATAAAGATTAAATCATACTTTATTTCAACAGGTAAATTCTCGATTGGGATTTTAATCCGACGTGAGACTTGGTTTTAGAAGGGGACTCATTGATTGTTGTACAGGCTCTAAAGCAAGTTTCAAATGCTCCATCAACTGTTTCTAGTCTGATATATGGGATGCTAGCTGAATGTAATGAGTTTAGGAAAGTGTTTTTCTCTCATGTTAAAAGGCAAGGCAATAAGCTTACTCATTTATTGGCAAAACAAATTATTGGCTTAGATGATTTCTCTACTTAAATTGAAGAGTGTCCTTGTTTTTTAGAACAAGCTATTGTATATGATGTATTTGCTTCTTTATCTTCATAAATAAAGTTTTAGTCTTTCTATCAAAAAAAAAAAAAACTGATGTTTTATTTTGCAGATGGTTATGGCATGCTTCAAGAAAGTCATCCTATCAAATCTAGAAGGAATGGTCACGAGAATACAACATAATGGCATTGAAAATTTTATCGGAGTTCTTACCAATGAATCTACAGATCTGGGTACGTTGTCTTTTAATTTGTTCTCTTTCTACATTTTTTTTTTTTAATTAAGCACACTATTTATGGACCTTAAATTTACAAATGTTAGTGTGATATTACACTTGCTCACTGTGTTGAGGATGAAAATTTTTATCCAACTGTCCCGCCAAATATGATAAATATTGGTAACTTTTTCACTCTTAAATTTCCAGGTTTTGCCTAGATCTGATCTCCAATTAATTAAAATTTTTTTTTTTTCACTTTTATTGGCGTGCCGAATAGCTCCATAGACTTTTACTAAAAATTCTTTGATTAAATTTCAAATTACACCCCCCTAAAGTTGTTGGGAAATTGCCTCACATTCCAATTGTGACTTGGAAAGTTAATTAAGTTTCTTAGTTGAATAAGGAAAAATTAATTTGTGTTTCCTTGTTGTAGAAAGAAAAATTGTTTCTTAGTATGAAAGGAAGTCTATTCCTTGTTAAAGAGGTAATGTATTCCTAGTCTAAGAGGGAATAGACTCCTCGTTAAAGAGGTAATGTATTCCTAGTCCAAAAGGTAATGACAAAAGAGTCTTATAAATGGACAATGCTTCAAAGAATTTGATGGCTTTGGCTTTGGCTTTGACTTTGGCCCAACGGTCTTTCATATGGGGAGAGGGAAAATAAAACGTAGAACCAAGAAAGAGAAAATGGATTTTCTTTTGGGAGGAACACGAGGAAGAAGAGAGTAAGGTAGCCTTCAAGAAGACACAAAGAGAATATGTGCAGCAACAAGAATTTTTAAATTTGGATTTTACCCCCTAAATTTTAAGGGCATTTGAAGTTTACTCCCTAAAGTTTAAGAGTATTTAGATTTTATACCCTAAAATAGTAAAATTTCAGAATTTAGGGGGGTAAAATATAAACATTTCCAAACTTTAGGAGGGTAAAATTCAAATTATAAAATATCAGGGTGTATAATTCAAATACCTCAAACGTCGGGGAGTAAAATCTAAATTCTGAAATTTCATAGTGTAAAATCGAAACACCCCTAAACTTTAGGGGTGTAATTTGCAATTTACCCAAATTTTTTTTAAAAAATTTAGAAATGACTGTTTTAAGAGCGTTTACTCAAATATTTTTTGTGATAAAAAAATGTAATAACTTCAAATTATAATTAATGAAAACTATTAATCTTTACCACAAAAAAACAAAAAATAAAAACAAAACAAAACAAAAAAACAAGTGCCGGCACACTAGCAAAGGCTAATACAAGTGGGGAAAGTTTTATGGGTCATTGTTTCTTGTACTAGTATAATTTCCTTTTCCGAATGGGAGAAGGTTTGTTCACCGACCTTGTATAATTTTTCTATAAATAAGCAACGAGTAAATAATCTTTAGATCACTGTGCTAAGATTTAGATAGCAAGAAAATACAAAGATGGAGAGTGTAGTAGTGAGAAAAGTATGGAAAGAAAATCTTGTCAAGGAGTTCGAACTTGTGAAGGTAGCATTGAGGAGCCACCGCATGGTGTCAATCGACACAGAGTTTCCTGGTGTTGTGTACCGACCTGCTAACGTCGACGGGCACGACCTCGGAAAACTCCCTCCGAACTGGAACTACCAGGTTATCAGAGACAACGTGAACTCCACCAACATTATCCAGTTGGGTCTTGCTCTTTGCGACGACAAAGGTTGTCTTCCTGATTTCGGTAACAAGAGTCAGTACGTGTGGGAGTTCAACTTCAAAGATTTCGACGTTTACAATGATCTCCAGAACCCTGAATCGATCGAGTTGCTTGAGCGCCAAGGAATCGATTTTGACAAGAACTTGAAGGAGGGTATTGACTCTGCCGACTTTGCTGCGTTGATGTTGGAATCTGGGTTGTTGGGCAATCACTCTGCTTTCACTTGGGTCACCTTTCATGGTGCCTATGACATTGCCCACTTGATGAAAATCTTGATTCGGCGACCACTGCCGTATGATCTGACGGGGTTTATGATCATGGTGCAGAGTATATTTGGAAAAAGGCTTTTCGACTTGAAGCATATGATGAAGTTTTGTGATGGACTTTATGGGGGTTTAGAGAAAGTGGCTAACGCATTGGGAGTGCAACGTTTGGCTGGGAAGAGTCACCAGGCTGGTTCGGATACCTTGTTAACTCTGCAGACTTTCAAGAAGTTCTTGGACGTGTACTTTAAAGAACAGAACAATGGTGGACCTAGACATTATGGGCATTTGTTGACAAGGATGCAGTGTGTTCTTCACGGCTTGGAGTTGAATAATGGCTTTCATCAATTGAATAATGCGGGCTTGAAGATAATTAATCCGTTTAGCCATGGCTTTCATAGGTTAAATATGAATAGTGCTGGCTTGAAGATGATTAATCTGCGTCAATTGAATAGTGCTGGCTTGAAGATGATTAATCCGTTTAGCCATGGCTTTCATGTGATAAATCTGAATTTGTGCGGACAAACATCTGCAATATGTAATTGATTTTCATTCAAAAAGTTTTTTTCATTATTCTTTTCTGTGTTTTTGGTTTATAACGTCACTACAGGGTTAAATCTTTTTCGTTTCAATTTGTTTAATTTTATTTTGTTTTTCTGGTTCTTGATTTTAATATGGGTGCAAACCTGTGTCAATATCTATTATAACACATGACTATCAAAAAAACATCGCTGTTTACTACAAAGAAAATATAAATAACATCGCTATGAATTATTCCTGCCTGTGTACGAAAGAATTACTCAGCAGACGGTAATCAAATGGGAACTCTTTAAGATATTGGAGTAGCTATAGGAAGTCACATCCACTTTCCCTACACCTAAACAATGTTTTGATTGTGAACCAATTGGTCACTGCACATAGTATGTAACCCACAGTATGTATTAAGTAAAGTGAAAAGAAGAGAGAATCAATATACGGATATTTACAAGAAAAAATGAAATGATACGACATTCTGCAGCGTATGAAGTTCTATATACAAGGTGTTCATCTAGAACTTGTTTAAATTTTTTAAAGAAACCAAAAAAAAAAAAAAAAAAGACACTATCCTCAATGGTATCGCAAGGCAGAAGCCTGGACCTAAAAACACTTCCATAGGAATGACTTTCATGTATGATCAAAACCAGTTCAAATGCTTTGGTAATAGTAACTATACCTATAGCTAACACCTGAACCTTTGGGCTAAAAAAGGAATTCCCTTTGATAAATGGTTCTACTAGGTGCCAGCAGATTCACAGACGGCCCCAACTTTCAAATGAACAAAAAATTACTATGTCAGTCAGCAACGATTTGAGACCACCATAATCCCTGATGCTCATCTTCCTCCCTAAAGGAGCCAAAGCTGTGCATCATCCAGCACCCACTTGCAACGAGTTAACATCAAAACCAAAGATCAATCTGATTGCTGAAGTATGTTCACTATATCACGAAAAGGAAAAGACGATCCAAGAAAGCATCCTATTTCAACACAGCCCTATCCACACCTTTTCTTCTCAACCCTACAACAGTGTGTGTATTTCAAGCGGTGTCTTGGAAAGAAACTTGAATTTCGGAACTACACCTTGGCTTGATAACTGATGCAGTGGCCAAGCCCTGAAGCAATTTCACAACATCCACAGTATCGTCAAGATAGTACCTAGCTTTGCTTGGTTTTTGGCCAACCGTACATGCAAAGATCTCTGGTGCTGCAGGGAGACATGATTCATTAGCTATGCTTGATATGCTTTCAAACATGTCCTCATCAGATCTATCATCCCCAATGCACATCAAAAATCAGGTTGTTTCCCATTACTAATCATGGCAGAAAGAACTTTCTCTGCAACTAGCCCTTTAGTAACTCCCTGCAATGTGGATGCCAATGTTAGACACTCCAAAAACCAACCAAGAACAGGGACACAGAAGAGAGAGAGAAAACATGCATACCTGTGGCTTTACTTCAACAATATGCTGGCCCCTCTTAACAACCACAGGCTCATTTGCTAGTACACTTTCAAGATGGTCCAAAAGCTCCTTGGCCTGGCAAGTCCCAAAGTCAGGATCAGCATCTTGATGGTGCCATACCAAGGCACTCTCCTTGGCCTCTATATTGGAGCCATCAGTTGTCTCCGTGTATGATCTCATTACAGGTTCTGCAATCCTTTTCCAATCAAAATCTGTGGCTATGGGATTTGTTTCCCAATTTGATGTCCTACTCCACCTAGAATTTGAATCATAGTAAATATGAAATTAACACTTGTTGCCAATTATCTGAAAAACATCATTTTGATAAAAGGACACAGCACATTCATTGCACTTGAAAATTACCTTTATTAAATGGAACTCCCATTTCATGTAGGAAAATGTATTAGAAACGAAAACTACAAATTAGCACCCATAATTATGAAAATATAACATACCTTATGAAGTATCCATGCTCAGCCGCAATACCAAGATTCTCACATTGAGCAAACCATTCAGTAAGTGAGTCTTTCCCTCTACCACTAACTATGAATACTGTGTTCTTAGGGTCATCACACAGGTTGTTCAGAACAGAAATAACTTCAGGGGATGGGGTTTTAACAATTGAAGCTTCGGGCACTACTGTACCATCATAATCCAAAAATATTGCTCTTCTATCCGTCCTCCTATATGCAGAGACAATGTGATCAATAGAAAGCTTCCGGAAACTTGGGGAGAGAGATAAAACTCTAAAACCCAGACCAAAACCAAGGCCCCAACAACGTTTACTGTAGTGATCTTTGCATGCTCGATCCAAATCCTGCACAAAAGCGCGGGACCAATAAGCCACATCATGAGTGCTAATATAGCGAAAGTGTTTCTCATGCCGCAACTGCTTCTCTAAATCAGGCATCATGATAGCCGAATACAGTGCATTGGCTACAGCACCAGTATCCCATGGGTTCACCTTAATTGCCCCACTTAGCGATGGTGAGCATCCTATGAACTCTGAAACAACAAGTGTACTAGCACGACTAGAAGCAGAGGCAATTCCCAGAGCTTCATCCATTTTTGGAGTCCCTTGCCTACAAACAGTATACTTGTATGGGACTAGATTCATACCATCCCTCACAGCATTTACGATGCAACATTCTGCCAAAGCATAATAGGCAGTCTTCTCATAGGTAGGGACCTTACGGTCAATTAGAATAACTGGTTCATAGCCTGGAAAACCAAAATCCTCATTTATCCTTCTGGTAGTCATATATGTCTCCCTTTTTGCTTCTTGAACATCTTTCCCTGTGCTCCTTGCAGGATTTATAATTTGCACCAGGACAAGTTTGCCCCGTAACTCTTCGTGCTGCTGCAAAAGCTGTTCCATGGCTAATAATTTTAGACTGATGCCTTTGAATATGTCCATGTCATCGGCACCAAGAATTATTTTTTTCCCCTTGAATTGTTTCTGGATCTCTTTGGCCTTCATGGAAGAAGATGGGTGATTCAATGCAGATTCAAGTTGACCCATATGAATCCCCACAGCCAAAATTTTGATATACACAGTGCGTCCAAAATATTCAAGTCCAATGTGGCCCCGCTTAGATTCAAACACCAAGCCCATCAGTCTACTGCAACAAGATAGAAAGTGGCGAGCATAATCATATGTATGAAAACCAATCAAATCAGCATTAAGCAATGCTTTCATGATTTCTTCCCTGACTGGCAGAGTCCTGTAGATTTCTGATGAGGGAAATGGGCTATGGAGGAAGAAGCCAAGCTTGACTCGATTGAAAGCCTTTCTCAAAAATGTAGGGAGAACCATGAGGTGATAGTCATGAACCCATACAAAATCATATTCCGGATTGATCACCTCCAGAACCTTGTCTGCAAATATTTTATTAGCAGAAACATATGCCTGCCAAAGCATCCGGTCAAAGCCATTGCCATGGTCTGGGCAAATAGGCAGCATGTAGTGAAAAAGGGTCCACAAATATTGTTTACAGAATCCATGATAGAATTTCCTTTGAAGGTCAGGAGGAAGGAATGTGGGCACACAATTAAAATCCTCCAACAGTTTCAGGGAAACTTCTTCTTGCTCACTTGCATCTACATCAACCTTCAAAGATCCCACATATACAACATCATTGTTAGATGAGAAACCATCCTTAAGCTGTAAATAAAGTGAATCCTCATCAAAACTAAAGCACCATCTGCCAGATTCTGGATCCTTTTGAGCATGAAGAGGGAGAAAATTTGCCACTAATATTATTTTTTGATGGGTTTTAGGGGAGAGAACATCTAAATCTCCACTACTATCTACATCAGGAATGATTCCAGGAGCAGTCAACACCCGTGGAAGTGGTCTAGGAGTTTGAGGGAAATTCAACATATCCGCAGATGACAATTCCAGCAAACTTATGCGAGAAGACCTTGACACCATGATTGCCTGTAGGTGTTCATATATCTGTTATTTAAATTTTAAAATGCAGAACAATGAAGGAAAGATGCCCTTCCCGCCAAAAATATCGCAATGGATTAATCCAAATTAAAGAAAACCAAATACCTGCAGGAAGGCAGCAAAACACCGTTATAACCACCCTATAAAGGACAATGCCCAGCATTGGAACTATGCAATAAAATAAGCTTCCGTAAAAATCCACCATTCAATAATTACGATGGAGCAATAAATCTTTCATTTCTTATCAACTACTGGTTGAAATCTATGTATCAGGATTTTTTTTCCTATTAGAAATGCTATATGCTGCTTTCTGTGAATGTTTCTCCACCAGCAAAAGTCATTCAAACAGTCAAAGTCACTAAAGAAGAAAATTTCACATGATTCTACTATAGGATGAATAACAATTTTCAAATATGTTCCCTACTGCAATGATTAGAACTCTAAGTCCGGCACATCCCCAACTAGGAACATCAAATGTAAGTGCGCTTAGAATGTATTTTATCAGCTATGTATGTAGTTATTAAAAATGCAGGTGCCTCTTAAACAGGGAGCTTATGCCTGCTTCAACCCATGAAGCAATGAAAAAAAAAGGTCCCAAACCATAGTGAGGATAGAAGAAAGACATGCCTAGCTGCTATTTACAAGCAAACAAACGCGCATCAAACTAAGCAGAAAAGAGAAAAGATAATCAGGATAAATGAAGGAAACCCAAAGGCAGAGCCTTGAATTCTTTCTAAAGCATAGACACCATAGAAAGGCACAATTGATCTTGCCTACAATACCCTCAAATATCAAATTATTTTTTATAAACAATCTCTATTCCATACAAATCTAACACCATTTTCAATTATACATGAAATATCCTTCTATGCTTAATTGCAGATCAAGGTTGTCAAAAAGAGCTATATGATCTTATGCTTTCATATGCTGAAATGACGCAGTTATACAGCCTACCTTGTTTCTTAAGATGACCATTGCATACATGAGGTGCATAAAGACAGGAAAAATAAAAGACAAAATGTGTAGTTACAGAATGAACATGAATAAGCAGATAAAAAAATGTCAAGAGTGATACTACAGCCACAGCTTAAATAATATTGAAATTTACAATGATTAAAATTTTCAAGTCATATCTTAATTTCCATCATATTCTATAGAGAAAAGAGCTGCATTCATGTATCCACAATTAGCAGAAAACAACAAAGAGCTAAATGTTCTGACATAATTTCAAATATCTGAATGCTCAAAGACCATCTAGAGGTGACTTCTTTGCAGAGACTCATCCAAGAGGTGACTATTCATGTGAACTCAATTTATATCATGCAAGGTTTAACTAACAACAAAGGGAAGAAAATGTAGATAGAGAAACAGACAAAAACATGTATACAATTATACAGGTAACAAGGGAAGGAATATATGTCTATGTTTCATTGGTTTATATGAATCTCATTGTATATACTTATCAACAAAAAAGAAAAAAGAAAAAAGAATATAGTCATTGTATATACTTACCCAAAAGTCCTTTATAATAATTCTGACCTACTTGTTAAAACGTATGAATACAATTACTAGAAGATCAGGACAAATTTTATGAAGCCAGCGGAATGGAAAGGAATATTCTATGAAACAAAATTTATGAAGCTTGTAGAATTGGAAAAGAATATTCTTGAATTGATTTTTTAATATAAAATAAAAAATTAAAGTATATTGTATCAATATACTACTTAATCCCTTTGCTTCCACCAAGACCATTATTAAATTACCTTATCTGATCTTCTAATAATGGTATAGGGATACGTTCAATTTAACAAAGCAGATTTGACATAAGTGGTTAATGAATTACATTTGGATAATGATGAAGTTCTTACTTACATTCATATATATCAGACATTTTTTTTTTCCTATGGATAGGTTTATTTTTACAGATTTTAGGAGGTCACCATTTGTCTTTAGCTCCTTGAAATTATTATTGATTCATCACTAAATCAGCTTATCTGGTTACTAATAATGGACAAAGCGGAATAATCTTCAATTAATGTAATAAATAATAGCTTCTTGGCCATTTATTGGTTCATCCTTATCTTCAACAGTAATGGAAAATTTTTACTAGAAATAGTATAATAAAACTCAAAAACCATTGCTCTAACCAGATTTAGTATTCCAAAATATTCACATGCAATTTGTATATTTGAGCAGAAAAATATTTCATTGATAAAATTATCACGATATTATTTTTCTTCAAGACTCCATTTTTCTTGACCCTTCATCCTTATCCACTGTGCTAAAGAATAACTCTCATGCCCCTTGACCTTTCTTTAAAGACATATCCACCCATCCATCCATCCATCCACACATACATACATAAACATACAGAAATTACATCCATAGAACCAAAAGAACAAAAAGAAAGAGAGAAAATTATGTAACCAAACAAAAGCTAGCAGAATTGGCAATATGAAACCATAGAACCATGAGAAGTTTCAGCAAAAAATTGAAATGCCAACAAGGCAACAATCCCACGTGGAGAGAGAGAGAGAGAGAGAGAGAATACCAGAATAGAAACCAAGCTGATCCAACAATAGAGCTTCTAGTTAAGCGGTGTGTAACAGTAAAGATCTATTTTTCTGCAAAGAAAAACCATACCCAACAAAAGAAAAAATCCAGATAAGCAATGCAAGTTATGTTTGGTTGGCAAGAAACCCAAGAAAAGATAAAAAAGAAAACTCTGCAATCTCACAGAAGAAAACCCAAGTTCTCATCTTTTACATTTCCAAGAGCAAAAAGCAAAGAAACCAATGTGAACAAACTTACCAACAGAAAAAAATAAAAAGGAAGTACAGATACGAAATACTCCATCAGAGAAAAAAAGAGAGAGAGAGAGAAGAGAGAAAGAACGTTTAGTGTATGGTGTTAGGTTCGAAACTGGTGAGATTTGTGAGGAGCTTTTATGGGTTCGAAACTGACTTGGAAAAAAAAAAGAGTGAAAAATAATACTATTTATATATATTGTAGGTTCCCTTTGGAATGGTGTTTGTTTGTATATTTGTTAATTTGATAAATTGTTCGTTCAACAAAGGAAGCTCTCAGATTAGATAAAATCGTAGAAAGTCAAAAAAGAAAGATATATATGAGAGAGAGAGAGTTGGATTGCAACCATGGTTGGTCTTACGTTATAGTCTTGTGGATTTGGTCACCCACAAATACCCTTAACTTTCAACTTTATTAGGTGTGTACCCTTATTCGTTTCCTAACTTTTGAAACATGTGTTTTTTTATATCATATTTTGGGAAAATTTGGGTGATGGGCTCAATAATTTGTAAGGTAGTATTTATTACACACATGTTTATGCATATAATACACACAGTTTTCAAAAAAAAATCGAAGTTGGAACTTGATTTTGGTATGTATGTATGCTATGTGCATTAAGTGAGGTGTACTAGACATTTTTCTAATATAAAAGACATATTGTAAATCCAAAAATTTTATATGTTTCATCCCTCAATTATTACTTCATAGGATTTTCAAGGTATTATAGACTTTTTTTTCTCCAAAAACAACAAAAGGGGTATCTCATAGATAGGGAGATAAATAATTTGACTAAAAAAAACTTGGATGCCCCGTATAAAAATAAAAATAAAAATGTGTTATTATATTGCTTTATCCTCTATGACCACATATAAATCAATAAGTTTTTGTTAAGAAAGCAAAATTTGACAACTTTGAGGTGATATATATATATATATATATATTTTTTTTTTTTAAAAGTTGTCGAGATGATATGTTGTAAACTTGTGATCCTAATGTCGACATTTACAAAAAAAAAAAAAAAATTATTTATCATATTCAATTAGCACCATTCACATTCATTATCAATCAGTTTGTAAGTGTTTTGTGCTAAAAATTGTAGTAATTTCAATGTTTTCCTATGATAAAAGTGCTAATAGTAGGACCTGTTTAAAAATTATATTTAATCAATTATAACTCACTCTAACAAATTGTGAAAGATGTGCTATCACCTTTAACATTTTAATGCCATTTAAATAAAACAAAAAAACTATAACATTTTTACATATAGGTGATAATTTTTCTTCAATACTATGTCTTTCTAAATGCTTTTTTTTTTTTTTTTATATATATATAAAAAAAAGCAGTTTATCTTTTATTTAAGTGTTACTTTTGATGGCTTCATTTGAAAATCAGGACACTTGTCATCCTTGCAATGCAAAGGGTGTGATGTCCCATTTCTAATTTAAGAAATCGGTTAAATAGGTAATAAAGATAAAGAGTAGGAGTAAAGAAGATCATTCATAGGTCAGTTTTCTATCACCTCCAAAAAAATCATAGGTTATTTAAAAAAACACGCACACACAAATGAGGAATACTTGAATGGAAAATTTGGCAATATGTCATCTTGCTAAGAAGAAGGGGTTAAATATGTAATTCAATATGATTAATAGTCAACCCATGACTAAAAGAATTAGGTTAACCTCAATCCTCCAATAGATTGTTCTGTACCTAAAACCTAATTCTTTAGGCAGCAAAAGAAAGACCTCATTATTACCATAAAGAATATTATCCTTCAATCCTGTTCTTGATCTACCAATCTTTTATGTGCTATTATTATTTTGTAGGTAGAAATAATAGTTATTGACCGTCTCTTGGTTTCTAAAAAAAAATAAGTAATGAATGAAAGCTGAAAATCCCTGTTGTACTCTGCCTGCCTGCCTACGGATAAACATAAACATAAATTGTGCGCCCAAAACTATCATTGTGAATCTCCCCTGTTTTTTTTGTGTTTCTCGAATTTCTCTAATTTTCAATTCATTAAACTATCAAAACAAATATGAGTATAATAAAATAAGGAAAATATTAACGAGTATTTTTAGGGTATTGGTTAATAATTTACTTAAAGAAAGTTTTTATGGAAAATGAAAAAAAAAAGTAATTAATATTTTGACAGCTATTTTCATTTCCCATAAAAGTGGTATCAAAAATTTCATAAAATTGATTATTAATGAGTGCCCTAAGAGCACTCGTTAGCATAACCCATAAAATAATAATCAATAGATTTTCCCTGGAGGGAAAGACTTTTGAGACTAATAAAATTCTTGAGTTTGTAATATCAATTGATACGAGTAAATTGAATTAGCTTTGATTTTCTGGTAGTAGATTGATATTAAAAAGCTGAGTTCCTTTAGTTACTTTATATTTTTTATTTTGTTTCGAATTTTGCTTGTTAAATATAAATAATAATGTGAGTGTAAATTTTTAATACCACGGCAACTATACAAAACGCTAAGAGCTTTGTAAATTGTAACTCAATTGACATTTCATGGTGTTTTTAATTGAAACATTTAGAATTAAAACTCTCCCTTCCCAACTGTCAATTAAAAAAAAAAAACTATACAAATCACACTAATTATAATTATATATATGTCATTATATGGTTGAACAAAAAATTTTGCAACATGGGTAATGGTCTTCTACCCTCTACTCTCAACCTTTTTAGCTGCAACTGCAGTGGTTTAGAATGAGAGCAATAACCAACTCATTATTCCATTTTATACTCCATTATTCACAGTACGTTACACATTCATTTTCCCCCTTTGATAGTGACCTAAGTTTAAAATGGAAAAATAAAAATAAGACACATGACATGCTTTAGTTGGTCGAATATAATTGAAACATTAAAAATGGAACGTATGATTTTTATTCACGAAACCCTAATCCATAGAAGGCTATAATTGATGTTAGCCTTTACAATAAAACATGTATCAGACCCTCACTAAAATAATAAGCCTTGCTCTCATGTAATAAAATGTACCAAGTATAGTAACCGATAATTGATAGCATATAAATAAGTGGGCTACTTGATTTGCTATCTTTACTTGTATTATAGTCCAACCAATGGCACCTTATGAACACAAAAATTAATATCTGTTTGGTGATTAAAAGCTTTCCTCTCGGCGCACGATTAGCTCTATTTGCTATAATGTGCTCACATGCTATGGAACCCCTAGGTTGTGAGAGGCCTAAGTACACCCAATAGGGCCAATACATAAGATAAATTCTCTCCATTCTGTCGATTTTATCCGTTCCAAGCTAAAAAAAAAAAAAAATTTCTATGTGCATTATAGCTCATACTCTAGTCAAGTATTTATTGTTCTTTAATATATGTTTTTAGGACACTTGTTGATTGGACCCATCTTAGAATGAATTGATAATGAATTTGGATAATAATCCTATGAATGTACACTTAATAATTGAGTTTATGGCTGTTCAGTACCCATATGGATACGGCAAAATAGAAGAGTGTGGGTTACGTAGAGAATAATAAGGCCAATAAAGGGTCAATATGAGCTGTAACCTAATCATGACCAGCTTGGTGAAATGCAACAAATTAGTAGTTTGACTAAAACGCCTATAATGCAAAGAGAGAGAGAGACAGAGATAATAAAAAATTAGTGGAAACCACATTTATTTTGGTAGGATAGAAAAAGTGCACGCGGCTGCTCGACCACGCTATTTCATAATCTGTCATCCACTTTGAATAATCCTTACGCATTTACTTACTTCCTTTTTACCTTATTCACGTAACGTTATGACCTTTATTTTAAAAAAAAAAAAAAAACCAAAATTGCCGTTATAATTTAACAAAAAATACTACGTTCATAATATTTTCATAAAAAAAATTTAGATGATTGATTGTTACTAAATGTTACTAATTAATAAAATATTAATTTTAATGGTTAATTCAAATTAAAAACAAATAACATCCTGTCACTTAAAATTTGTTACAAAAATATTATAAATGTAACATTTGTTTTTAATTTAATCTTTTTGTGCCGACAAACCAACCCCGTTTAAGTTTGCAACCCATGATTAAGCTGGTAAGATTAAAAAAAAAGTAAAAATAAATAATTAAAGAAAAAAAGGTTTGTCTCTTTCTTTTATTCGTTTTGGATAAGTATAAACAATAGTGTTGACATCTCTTACCTTATTAAATTGTTATAATTTGTAACTGTTAACTGTTTGCCAGTGACATAATGAGACGTAGAAGTTATTAATTCATTATCTTTTGGCCATTCTCTTATTCTTTCTCCATCTTAATAGATAAATAATAGTACTACTTAGAGTTCTTTTACGTTTCTTCTTTAAAAAAAAAAAATCCTTTTACGTTACATACATACATTAGCAATGCAAGGGTCAAAATGTAAAGTATACATGCGAAAGAACCTACCTCATGACATGTAATCCGACTCATGCAAGTTAACATTACAAACCTTATTAATAATTTAAATTTAATTTTAAATTCATAAAACCTACCCAATGATTTGTAATTCAACTCATGCAAGTTAAATTATGGAATTAAAATTATTAATAAGGTTTTTTTTTTTTTGCGAAATTCTATTCCAATTTGAGACATTAAAAAATATTAATATTAATGAAAAAGAAAAGTAAGATAATTTTGAAATATCTAAAAAAATATGCCGTTCCTTGTAATCGGTAACTTACTATTAATCTATGGACTTAATTAACAGGTGCTGGCCAGCACCTGTTAATGAACCAGCTGTGATTCATTTATAATCTATTACAAATCCCACTGCATATGAAATTGACAAAGTTTTACTTTTAATTGTGATTTATTACAAAATAATTCGACATTTTCTATTTAAACTGACAAACATTTAACACATATTCAGTTTTTTAGATAGTTGGACTCCCTAATTAAGGTCAATCATGTAGTGGCATTGGTTAATGTAATAATTTTATCTTTTCTCAATGATAATTAAATTTAAATTTAGGGTCATGTTAACGAATGCTCTTAGGGTAATTGTTAATAAACCATAATAGGAAAGTTTTGACACCACTTTTATAGAAAATATAAAAAACTGTCAATAACATTTATTATTTTATTATTCTCTCAATAAAATATTTCTAAATATAGTTCCTAATAGGGCAACATTAATGAATTTAATTAGGAAACTTAAGACACAATGCCTTAAAAACTGTACCTACATTTTATTACTTGTAATAATAATATTTTTCAAACTATTTTTTGGAGAGAGATTCAATTTATAGGGTCCACTTTTGATAATTTTTTTTATCATCTAATTAAGACACCGATTGGTTTTGATGTAAGCAATGGATTAAACTTATTTAATAATATGGGAGAAACATTCCTATTTTTGTTTTTGGAGTAAATAGTAATACTTATTAGAACACACACGAAAATAGTAATAATAGTATTTTAAACCCGGTTTATAATACATTACATAATCAGAATACAATTACAAAATGGTCTAACTTTTGTAGTTGTAGACTAGGGTTATAAATAGCGAACATTAGACACATACAACCAATGTAGGAAAAACATTCCTATTTTTTTGAGTAAATAGTAATGCTTATTAGACTACATACGAAAATAGTAATAATAGTGTTTTAAACTAGGTTTATAATACATTATATAATCAGAGTACAACTACAAAAGGGTTTAACCTTTGTAGTTGTAGATTGGAGTTATAAATAGCGGATTCTAAACACACACAACCAATGTGGGAGAAACATTCCTATTTTTTTTTAATACTCTGATTATGTAATGTATTATAAACTCAGTTTAAATACACTATTATTACTATTTTTGTGTGTGTTCTAATAAATATTACTGTTTACTAAAAAAAAAAAATGTTTATCTCACATTAGTTGTGTGTGTTTAGTATCTGCTATTTATAACCCTATTATACAACTACAAAGGTTAGACCCTTTTGTAATTGTACTCTAGTTATCTAATGTATTATAAACCCAGTTTAAAACACTATTATTACTATTTTCGTTTATATTCTAATAAATATTACTATTTACTAAAAAAATTCATTTAATAATAAAAAATTTACCAATAGAACTAACTAAAACTCAAATAGTTTTCAAAATATATGGCATAAAACGAAACACAATTGAATTAATTATACAAATTTTAAATTAAAAATATCTTTCACCTTCAAAACCCAACTAAAAAAAAGTCTTATACAGGGATAAATAAAATAAAATAAAATGTTGTTAGGAAGACCATGGCAAAAATGTAATAATGATGAAAAGGAGGTCCCTAATGGAATTGTGCAATTCGATGTGGATAAAGTCATAAAACCTAGGAGACAAGGATCTTTAAATGCCTTTCCTTCCTTTACCCTCTGGCTCGTTCCATTTTCCTCATCCTTACATTTTAATTCCAACGTTATCCCTTTTCCTTTTCCTTTTCCTTTTGCTTCCGCAATCTCGTACGGCCTTTTCAGTTTTTCACACTTGAGACCAATACCCTTTAACTTTGACAACTCAGAACGCACTTGTTTCATTTTTGTTGGATATCCCACGCCATGTCAGCATACCATTCAGATATTCTAATTAATATTTGAGAAATACTAACAAGTATATTTTGTTAATAATCTATTTAATAAAATTTTTATGGGATATAAAAAAAAAAGAAAAAAAAAGAAATGTTAACGAGTGCTCTAAGGGCACTCATTAATAATATATTTTAGAAAATTTTTAGGAGAAATGAAAAAAAGTAATTAATATTTTGACAATTTTTTTTCATTTTCCATAAAAATTGTATGAAAATTTTCCTAAAATGGATTATTAAACCCAAAAATAATTAATATTTTAACAGTTTTTTTTTTTTTTTTCATAAAAGTAGTATTAAATTTTTTTAAAAATAGATTATTAAATAGTGCTCTCAGGGCACTCGTTAGCATGACCCTTAATATTTTATGAGTAAGTCTAGTACTACAACTAGTTTTTCAATTTTACTATAACTTTGCCATGTAGCAACTCTGGAGTGGTAGAATCATGGACTCACATAGACTCACCGTTTTATTTTTACTACTTACAACTCATCATGTAAGCAAATTGTAGATAAAGTTGTGAAAATTATTGTGATAATAAACCTACTTATATTATATATATATATATATATGTACTAATTCTTTAAGTACAAGTAAAAAAAAAAACTACTGTTACTACTTATTCTTTCATCATATGTACTCTTATTTCAAGAAGAAAGAAAAGATATGTCAAATCCATGACATGTAGCCAAGACATTAATAAGTATCAATGCCATTCCATTTACTCAATCTCATTCTATGATTTTCATATTTATAGATTTTGTTAATTGATGTTCTAAAAACATTTATTTAGTAAATATATTTTTTTAAAATTATTGGAGACTGAAAAAAATTGATATTTTAACTGCTTTTTATATTTTTTATAAAAGTGATATTAATTTTTTTTTAGAGCACCCATTAATTAAGCCATTGATATAATATTTAACTTTTTATGAAAGTATATTATTTAGCTGTTTTATTCTAAATTTTGAAAAGTTAAATAGTAAAACATTAGATCTATTTTAATTATCTTTTTATATTTTTATAATTTGATTGTAGGGGAATGAGTAATTTAAATTCTAGATATATGTGTTAAAAAAAAGTTATGTTATAAAATTATATGAAATTATACAAAATATTAATGTTTTTATGAGAGAACTAAATAACAAAAAGGTTTCAACACTTTTTTTTTTCTTTTTTGGATAGTTGAAAGCTTTCAAAAACTTATTTCCATGGCCGCAATTAAATGGATGAAAAAAGTCAAACTTTCACAAACAATAATGGTTTTCGAACAACATTTTCCCTCAAGATAAAGGAAAGACACTTGTCATAATAAATTTAAATTCCCTGTTTTATTTAATAAAAACCAATCTCGTGATCTCTATCGGTACTATGTCGGCGTCTTTCAAACATTGACATCAATCATCATCGACTAATCCATAAAAATCCATTGTCAACAATACAGAATAGCATGCGTTGAAGAGAGACTAGTGTTGTGTTATTGATTCTTCGTTTCTGACTAGGAATTTTAGAAGGCCATTCATCCCGTGGTACATGGCACGCCTACGTACGTGTCAAGAAAAAAAAAATATCAGCTTCACAATTTTCCTATCTTATGGATTCTACTTACATATGCCTTTGGAGTATATGCCACGCGTACAACACGTGTTGAGAAAAAATAATATCAGGTTCACATTATACCTAATTTATGGGTTTTATTGATATATAATCTTAGGATATACGTTAATAAATTATTTTAAGACATTTTTTATGAAAAAATGAAAAAAAAAAAAAACTAATTTTTTCATAAAAAAGTTTATTAAAATGAATGGTTAATGTAGGGCATATATTAACCAGACCTATAACTTATACTCACAACAATTATTAATTGAGAAAAGCTAACGGATGTCTTAGAAGTATCGATTTATGAAATATTTTTAGAAATTTTTTACTAAAAAAAAAAGAAGGTAATTGACTTTTTTGACACATTTTTAGATTTTTCATGGAAGTAGTAGCAAAATTTTCATAAAATTGTCTATTACCAAATGCCTTAAGGACATCCAGTAATAGGACTCTTGTTAATAAATCATTTTAGACAAATTTTGACACTACTTTTACAATAAATATTAAAAGATGTAAAAAAAATTAAAATTTTTTTATTAATAAAAAGCTTATAACAATATTTCCTAAACTAGTATCTTTAGGGCATCCGTTAATTTCTCCATTTATTTTTATCTTCTATTGTGGGTTTAAGTTATCTCAATTGTTAAAAAAAATTTTGGTTGAGCAAAGTAATTGAAATTCAGATCTCATTTATATAAAAAAAAAAAAAATCAATTGATGTTTTTGCCTAATAATAAATGCTACAATTATCATATGGTGGACATTATAGATTGGAATTTTATCTTATTTATAATATATATAAAAAAAAAAAGAAAAAAAGAAAAAAGAAAAAAAAGATCTTTCTGTTTGTAAACTAAAAAATAATCATAAATCAATAGTGGAGAAAAATAATCATGATCTATAGTGGACATTAACATTATAGATTGTTATGACTTTCATTGAAAGTTGAAACGTGGAATTGTAAATGACGCCTTCCCCAAAAAAATAAATAATAAAAATTGTAGATGCCATAAAGACTAAAGTGGTTCAACCGTTCATAGCAATTGTATTGCTGTCATCCTAAAAACATCGTACATATCTTAGTATTTTCATGACATTCTCCATGAAATGTGGGATTTTGTTAGATAATACTAAGTAATTAGGATATTCTTAAAATTTAGAAATATCACGGACAAAAATGAAGATATTAAATAGCACTCACAAATTTCTAATATCTTTGAATAATGAGATGGGGGTAAGGGTTGAGCACGGGACGCTGGATCCAATTCAAGTCCATGATAGGGATACATTATTTTTAATTTTTTCTATAATTATTGATATGATCTATTATGATTAGAACAACACTCACTACACTTGTGTTCACCATTAATACAATTTTATTTAGGCAAATCACAACAAATCACTTTGCAATTGTGAAAAAAAGTATAAATTTTTTTGGCCTTAGACTTATTGATAGATTTATTTAAACATAATGAAAATAATTAGAAAAAATGGATGAGGATCCTCTAGATTTATTAAGCTAACTCCACTGTGAAGTTCATAAAATATTATCCATCAATTTTAAAATGAGAGGATTGGATTTTATTAAATTATCAAAGTTTCAAATAGATACCAAAATAGTGGCAGTCAAATTTTTTTAATATATCTATGTTGATGACATGGTAAAATATAAGGATAATTGTAGGGTCAGTTTTTGTTGCCCAAGCCCAAAGGATATGGGTTAAAGGCCCAACGAACCTAGAACAATGAATTTGTAGAGAGTGGATTGAAGGTTTAGGCGCTGGCCGGCGTTCACGAAGCATGAACTCTTTCCTTTTATTGAAAAATACTTAGAACAATTTACAACTGGGGGATGCTCCTCGGCCCATGGCCGAGGAGGTTTTTTCTTCCCCCCTCCCCCCAAAAAAACCCCCCTTTACATTTTGCTCACATTTCTTATATATCCCCCTCTTCCTCCTCCTGTTGATCATCTATTGGCCTCCCTTCTGACCGTCCGTCCCATCAGAGGCCATATCCATGCTCCAGTGGTTTGCCCTGATCGATGTTGCTCTGTCAAGGGGTTACATCCCCATTAATGTGGCCAGAAGGGTTAGGTGAGCGTATTCAATGCTGAAGTGACAGTTCACCCAGGGCTTGCCCCTTCTTCGTACTGAGGTCTCGGACGACCGAGGCTAGGGTCATCCTCGGACCCATCATGCGCCCTCGGCGTGGGCCATTTGAGCCTGGGTTGAAGTGGGCCGAGGCTACCCGATTTTCTGGCCCCACAATAATAATCACAAACTATTTTAAGTTTTATTTTATTTTATTACAAACTGCTAATGTAATGGGTGGTTTTTTGTAAGTAAAAATGTGATATTAGTGGTGGATCTATATAAGAACCAATAAGAATTTGCAACATCAACAATCTGTAAAAATATTGTAAAATAATTTGTGTCTGTAGCATTACTCAAAATATAATCAATCGTAAAATGAATCGGTAGGATTATAAGACTTCTATGTTATCCTATAATTCTGTAATTCTAGAAGATCTTGATATTTATTTAAAAAAAGATACTTGCTTGAGATTAATTTCTTAATAACTCATACACCTATTATAATGGGAATTTTACTTTTAACACAACTTTGCATTTGGATTCACAACATATATCAAATGTATTGACGCTTGTTTTGGGGGGGTGGGGGAAGAGGGGGAAGAAATACAAAAGAAAATTCACAAATTATAAACTAGCCTAATTGAGTATTGGAAGTTTATAATTAGTTCATTTAATTTTAATATGAACAAGAACATCACTAAACTTGATTACTTATTCAAATTACATATTTCATATGTGTATAATGTTACACACACACACGCACACACACATACTCAAATCATGACTCATGTTTGGTAGTTAAATAATAACTAATTGTTATTGTGGAAGCAGGAAATTAGTTCGGGCTTAACTACTTACTTTTGATCATAATTAATTTATATTATGGGCTTAATACATTCCGCAATGGAAAATTTGAATAAGAACTAGATAACTCTCTACTTTATAAAATTGTGTTTAGGACTTTATTCGAACAATTTTCTTGAAGTTAAGATGAACAAAGACCTTGGGGTAAACTAATTAATATTTTAATCAGATAATAAATAATAATATTTATGAAGTGACGAACCACATAAATGGAATGCTTATTGTATCTATCAAGATAATGTTTTGAGCTCAAATATAATTGTAGGGAAGTAGCACATAAAACCCAAGTAAGCAGTGGGCCTTATAACAAGTTCATAACATATCGTTTCAAAATATGGGGCCCCACTACGGAGGCACGATCCCAAAGCACGAATTAAAGGTAAAATAAAAGGTTGTCAGAAACACCTCAAGATCTCAAATCTCGGAATTCGACCTAACAGGAACCATTACCTGTGGTCCGAGCATGTTTAAACCACTAGTCACCCGAGAAGAAGGCCTGTTGAATACACTTCCTGTGCCAATCCGTGTTCCGAGCTACCAAAGAACGAACCTAAGATTTCAAGCTAGAGGGGTCAGAGTATAAGAAAAAAAAATTCAAATAGACATCCATATAGTATTAACAAATTATAAATACATAAAATAATTATTTCTTAATACATTAAAATGTAATTATTTGCCAACAAAGACAAAAATAAATAAATAAATAAACAAAGAATTTTTTTTTTTAAATAATAGGCTAGCCAGGATTTTTTATTTTATTTTAAGTTAGAGCATTCACACTAGTGGTGCTAAAAAATTTAGCTTTTAGCACCTCAAAAAAGCTAATTTATTTATTTTACCACCTCATTTTACAATACACCCAACATCATATGTTCTATTTTTTACCACTTCATTTAAAATAATATAAACAACTCATTAAAATAATAAAGGAAGAGAGAGAATTTGATTTTTTTTTTTAATTGAAGGTAGAGAGATAATCTTAATCAAATATTGTATTTTATTTTTAACAACTTGCTATAATCAACTGGAATTTATACCAATTTACTGTAGTTCAAAAAATTTAACTTTAGTTTCTCTAATGACACATGATTTTTTGGTGATAAAATAGTTTTTTTTGCTAACATACAATAAACATTGTGAATGTTTTTATTGTTGTTGTTAAGTTTTTGGGTTGGATAATTCCTAGTTGGACGAGGGCCTAAGGCATGCACGAAATATCCGAGAATGTCCTCTGGATCTTCCTGACAAATCCATAGCAACTAACTTGACACAGTTGCATTTAAAGCAACAGATAACTTACAAGAATAAAAAATTAAAATTATAAAAATAAAAAATAAAAAAGCCCCCCCCNTTTTTTAATTAAAAAAAAAAAAAAAAACTAGTGGATGAAGGCCTCAATATGGGATGAAAACGCCCTCGCCTCATACTTCATCCACTAGTTTTTTTTTTTTTTTTAATAAATTAAAAAACAATAGAATTATTATTATTATTTTTTAATAAAAACCGTATAAAGATATGCAATTTATTCTTCACATATAAACATAAGAATATATTGAAATTTTTACACCAACATTTGACTTCATTACATTGGTTACACACAGTTCTTTTGTTTTAATGTATAAATCAATTCTAAACTATATATACAAGACACAAAAAACCTTTGAAGTTTTAAAACTATTTAAAAAAAAAATCAAAATTTGAAGATATCCGATCTCGTTTTCCCACCCCCCTTAGTTTTTATGGGTACTTTCCTTAACTATGATTTGGAGCTAACAAAATAAAAGAAATAAAGTGTTCTATCAATTTTCTAATAATATTAAGATACAATGGTCCCTTCAGTTATTTGTTTAAATTTTCAAAATTCACATTTTTTATAAAGTATTTTGTTAACAATGATTTGAAGCTAGCCATAAACAATAAATTGATTCATATTCTTTAAATGTATTCGCACACAAAGACTCCTTTAGGTATGTCTTCAAGTAGTGTTTGAAGTCTATATCCTTTTCTTTAATGTGGCGTTTGGTACAGGGTAATGTTTTAAGATTTCTAAGAATGTTTAAATATTCCTATATTTGGTTGCAAATCATGCTAGGGAATCAGATGCCAGGGGAATCTGGATTCCCCCTTAAACCCCTCTCAGTAGGAATGTGATTTTTTTTTTTTTTTAATTAAAAAACAATAGAATTATTATTAGGACATTTGAGAAACAAGATGATAAACTAATATTCAAGACAAGATGGTTTCCCCCAAAGAGTCCAAAATGGGGACATTTATAGACTAAGACAAAGGTTTTTTCAAAGAGATTGATATGAGAATCAACCCGAGATGACAGTGTTAAGTTGTGATTTTTTCACGTTAGTTCTGTTGGCTTTATTTTGTGCCAATTTGATTGTAAATCTTTCAATCATTTACCTATATTTTTGTGGGGTTTGTCATACTACATTTAGATTTCAAGTTGGTGAAGATTTGCTCAAAACAAGAGCTCTAACAACTAGTTTAGCTAGCGACTGGCTCGCGGGTAGGCCAACCCACTAGTGAGTCTCCAGGAACTCTGACAGCTCATTTTTGTATGACTCTTCCTTCCTTTCACCCACGCTATATATGCATTCATTACCTATGAAATTGTAAAAAGAGTTTCTTACAAAAAAACTATAGAAACACCATTTTAGAGTTAGTAATTGTGAGCCTACAAATTGGTACACCAATCTCTTAGATTTTCTCTACTCTATTCCCTCTCCAATTTTCATACTATAAGGGGAGCTTAACTCAAACAAAACCCATACAAAATTTGAGTGTTGCATGTGATTTGGAGCCTTGGGAAGCATTGGGTCTTTACCAATCTTTGGTGGTGCAACCAGTTTGAGTTGTGGGATCCGGAAAGCTTAAGAAGAAACAACTCCGAGAAGTTCATTGGTAACAGTGGCTTAGAGGGCCAAAGTGCAGTGTGTAGATTAGGCTTGAAGAGTCTCTTGTTCAACCTTGTACTCCAGCTTATTCTCATAATGAATCATTTTGGCTTGTCAGGTCGCAGAGAGGTTTTTATGCCAGGCTCTCTGGCTTTTTTTCTTTGATAACACATCCGGTGTTATCTTATATTTGCACCCTCTTCTCCTTTACTACTTTTTTTTTTTTTGTCAATTATATATGTCCATGCTTTATTTGATAGCTTCGGTTGATTAATCTGATAATCACGTAAATTAATTGAGTTTAGCTTAAACTTAATCTAGCCTAAAATTTGGCCGTCGTGTTTGCACCTAGTAATTAGACTAGTGCACTTTCAGACATTTTCCCCATATAGTTAAAGATGTGGACCTTTCCAACCTGAGATGAGAGTTTCTTTCTATAGTTTGAGATGAGGAAATTTCCAATCCATGACAATAATTCGCCGATAAAGTCCAAAGGAGGACATTCTAACTCGAGACGAGGGTATCTCAACAGAGTTTGAGGCAAGGACATCTCTAATTCAAGGTGAGGGTTTCCCCATGGATTCCTAGATGAGGAAATCACTCACTTGGTATGAAGGTTACCACAAAATTTCAAATTCTAATGAATAACTATCATTTCTTAATTATCTATAATCTCCTCACTCTTATCCAATTCACTTCAAAGCCTCTATAAATATGTTTTCAATTCATTTTATGTGATTCCTTTTTTTAACGTTTATGTGATTTACTTGTGATCATCGCTTTCTAATTATTTATATGACCTTCATTTTTTTATTCAATTTTCATACAAGATAGATCATTTAAGATACCAATCATATATATCATGGTTGTACCAAGTGGATATCCTATCTAATTGCCGTTTGTACTACATAATAGTAAAATTAGTATTATGTAGTACACGTGGCAACTAGATAGGATATCCACTATTAGTCAAGCTATTGTTGAAAGCGATGCTAAGATTTGTATAAATGTTATTAATGGACCATCTATAGCATCTCCATGGAGGATCCAGGTTCTATGTTCAGACACTACAAAGTTGGCAGCTCTTTGTCAGTCTATTCGGTTCAAATGGGCTCCTAGAGAGCCAAATCAAGCCAATCGTGTTTTGGCTCCCTAATCTTTTAAAAATAAGTACTAAAGTTGTTTTATTCTTAGCTCTACCACTTCTTTTTTTTTTCTTTTTTCTTTTTTTCTTTTTTTTTTTGTGTGTGATATATTAGCTCTTGAGCAAGCTAAGATTCTAGTTTCTAGTTTGTAGTTTTTGTTCCTTTGTTTTTAGTTTGTAGTTTTTGTTCCTTTGTTAATAAAATTTGTTGAATTAAAAAAAAATACTATTAACTTTGTGGGTACCATAGGAGTGCTTCACACGTCCTAGGCCTGCTAGGCGTTCTTGGCAATCACCTAGGCATGCTTGGCAACCACCTAGGACGGTGTCCTAGGAGTCACACATCGAAGGAAAACCCCCCCACTTGCTGCCTTACAAGCTGTGAAGTAAAGGGAGTAGTGTACCATTAGTGGGGGGGTTTTCCTTCGATGTGGGACTCCTAGGACACCGTCCTAGGTGGTTGCCAAGCATGCCTAGGTGATTGCCAAGCACGCCTAGCAGGCCTAGGACGTGTGAAGCACTCCTATGGTACCCACAAACTTTATATTAACAGATTTTTTTTAATTATTGTTTCTCAATAAAATTATATATTGTAATGGTTTGTAACAAAAACCATACAAAGCACGGTTCTTCAATTAGTAGTTGATGAAAACTTATAATTTATAAGTCATAAATCTTAGAAGCATCACCCACCAATCCATATGATTGATTTCTTCCTCATGTTAAAAACAAGTGGTACCTCAAGTAGGGGGGTTGCTAGAAGACTAAGGAAGTCAAATTTCCCCAAACATGATATAGTAAAGATGGTTTTGGGAGTGATGGCTTTTTGAAACTATTTGGTATGGATAGTGCGTAAGAGGAGTTAGAGATAGTGATCTACCCTGGGATGCTTCTCTTATTTATGACAATGATACTTTTACACTTTTTTTTACATCTAGTTTTTTACATTCACTTTCATGTTTAAAATGCGGACATTTTTGTATCAATTGTAAATATTGATTAACTAAAAAAAAAAAAATTAGTAGATGCAAATGACTGAGAGAACATGACTTTTGGGATTTGGAGCAACATGTTTGCATAATCGCAAGGGTTTGTTCTAGTCTTTATTTCCAGATCTAAGAGCAATTATATCAGCTTGGGCATAATTGTGCAAAATAGAAAAAGTGACTAATTTTACACAATTTGAGTAAAAAAACACCCACACCAGCTTGTACATAATTGTGCATTTATGCACAATTGCTATAGTAACCGTGCATATATGCACAGTTATTGTAACATGTGTATTTATTATTTTATCAATTTTCGTTCACACTTTTTTTCTCTCTCTTCTCCGTGCTCAACAAACTCAATGACTTTCCTCTCCTCATCTTCTTTTTCCTTAGATGCACACAAACACACCCACACACAAACACACCACACAAACAAATCAACACACAAACACACGCACACACAAACAAACCCACACAAACAAACCAACAGAGAGATAGATCGGTGCTTGACTGGAACGATCGGTGCTTGACTTCTTGTGGTTCACACGCCGTTCAAGGCTTGTAGATCGGAGAGTGGTTTGAGAGTAGAGTATCGGTGGCAGTCTGTGGGTGTCACGGTGGAGCTTGGAAGCTCCATTTCCTTTAAGGATCAAAGATGGTGGAAGTCTGTGGGTGGGTGTCACGGTGGAGCTTGGAAGCTCCGTTTCCTTCAAGGATTGAAGATGGTGGCAGTCTGTGGGTGGGTGTCACGGTGTTAATAAGAATCGGAGATGTTGGAAGCTTAAGATTCGGCCATGAGAGATTCAGAGATTAGAGATAGGTATAGAGAGAGCAACAAATCAGAAAAAATGGGTAGAGAGAGAGAGAGAGAGGGCGTATGTAAAGGCAATTGAGAGGAATAATAAAAAATTGAGAAAAAATAATATTTTATTAAAATATGTTGTAAAATAGATAAGCTAATGTGAATATTTTGTAAAAGTGACGGTGCAAAATAGAAAAAGTAGGTTTTAAATGTAAAATAGACGAAATCTTATGCACAAGCTGATGTAATTGCTCTAAGGTGATTAGTTGTATGAGCTTATTTTGATTTTATGGAAAGCACACATGATGGTTGAGCGGCAGATCTTACACCCTCAGAACATACCCCTTAAGAGAGAATAATCGAGAATACACAGTTACACACTATTTTATTACTTTTGCCCATTATATATGCCAAAAGTCTTGTAACTCAACTAGTTAACATTTCTTGGTATTTTTAAATAAGAAATTTAAGATTTGAATACCCCTCCTCCAACTATCAAAGTATCAAATTTATAAAATAAAATAAAATAAAAATGCCCCTAAGCAAGCATGCAATGTTATACATGACTACCACCATGGTGCTAAACTTAAAATTATGTCCTCCAAACCTACCGGACCATGTCCCCTCATGCCTTAATTTCAAACCCACAGGCTTGGGTTAATAGCCAATGTTGGAAAAGATCTTAAAAGGTGATTGCCCAAATATTTGGGACTTGAGGAATACCAGTTGCATTGCTAGAGACTAGAGGGTTTAGGTTAAAAGTGCTCATGAGATGGACCTTACTGGGAGGCCCAATACACTTTGGTTTATAGATTGTGTGCCCAAGAAGCCCAAAACTCTAGTGGTTTTTCCTAGTAAATTCGTGGCCTTCCTCCATCAGTTACTTTATTCGGCTAGCCACTATATCATTCTGTAGAAACTTTTTACTCCATTGGGTTAAAGGCCCAATACAGTCCAATATCGTTTTCTATTTCATTGGACTTTGAGGTCTAATTCGTGTAGTGTTGTCCATTAATATCATTGGACTTCGAGGCCCATATATGTGCTGTGTCGTCCATTATTATATTGGGTTTGGGCTTGATTATGCATATTTTCTCACAAATTGTGGTGGGAAATGTAGCAAAAAGTTTATAGACACAAATTTTGTCACACACTTATTCATAACTTATGCATGTGTCAAGTAGTGATTAAATTATTTTTCACCAAGTACCAATGATGGTCCAGAGTATAAGTGATATAATCCAAACACAAATATACAGGTTGCAATAAAATGCACAGTAAAATGTGTGTACTTAGAAGAATTATTGAAAACAGATTAACATATCAGTTACACTGGTCTATGACTATATGGGCACATCAATGACAAGGAATGAAAGGCCACAGTTTCGTAGTCAAGCAACTAATACAAAGTCTATCACTTTGTTTTATCGTGCCATGTGACATTTGCTTGCAGGATAAGACTTGGCATTCAATCTAAAGAGAGAAATTTGCAAAAAATTTAGAATATTCCAACAATTTAATTAATTGAAAACGCATCTTTGACAAATTTTTCCCCTTTGGAAGAGAAACAAGCCAACGAGGTGCTAAAACATCTATCCATTCACAATTTTCGCCATGTTTGTTTTTTATAATAAGCTTTTCTACAAAAGCATGTCTTGCGGCTTAGAAATGTTGTACATTTTCTCAATAAACAACGTGGTCACCCATTTTTCTCCAACTAATGTCTTCCATTTCGAAAAGTTCTTTTTGGATATTCCATTTGCCATCTGTATGCCAACTTGACAGGTCAAAGTACACTTTGTTTTTCCTTCCCTTTGTTTGATTGGCTAGCAATAGAAATAAAGAAAAACAAAAAATTTAATGCAGCTTGAAGTTGCAGATTAATAGTTGTAGATTAATAGTAGTAAATAAAAAAGTTATGTAAGTTGAATGAATTTGAATTTGGAGCTATCGCATCATGCAATTATGGTTCAAAAGGTTAAAATAAATAAATGAATTTGATCTAAAGATTAAGATTAAAAGCAGTTTTTTTAACTTACAATTTCAATTATTAAAAGTGTGATTGCATAGTAAATAATTATATCTTAATTATTTCGCTATATCTCAATCGTGATCCCTATCAAAAGGATGAATCATGAATCAAATTTTTGCCGCCAAGTTTAAAAATCTCATAGTTCCTAGTCCTATAAAACTATTCCATTAACAGTGGAATCCTTTGAATCATTGTAAGAACTATGCTCCCTAAAATTTAAAATCAAATCGAATGACTTCTAGAAGGTATTTAAAAAACTTCATTAGTAATGGAAGAAGTTGTTTCAAACCCAAATATACGGGTTGAGTCTTTAAATATTATATATATTAAAAAAAAATATGCTACGTCCACAATATTTTTACAACAAATCATAGATGATTAGTTGTTATTGGTTCAAATTTGAACCTAACAATAAGTTACTTTTTTGCCCCCAACAATAACTGTAGGGACCAGGTTCGGGCCTCCTGGTGAGTTACGGGAGTGGACCCAAGCCCAGCTAGTCCTGCAATTAATTTGTAGAGAGCGGGGTCAAGAACTAGGCCCTAGTAAAGGGTGCAACTACCATGCGCGGTAGTTCTCAGATGAATGCGAATAATGATGCTCCTCGGCCTTTCTCTTGGGAGCTTGCAGTTCTTATGACTTCCTTCGCGGTTGGTTATCATTGCCCGTCTCCTTTCTTTCTCATTTTCTTCTTTTTTCTTTTTTCTCCCTTCTTCAAGAGGGGTCCCTTACATTATATACTCCTTTCCCCATTGATCCTGGCCCTACATTTGTTGCGCAACCAGGCCACTACTTGAGTACTTGTCCCATCAGCCACTTTCCCATTCTTCCTGTGGGTTGCGGCAATCAAGGCAACATTGTTCTATAATCCCCTCCTCATTAATGCGGCCAAGACGTTAGTTGTGGGCATTTAATGTGGAGGTGACAACTCGTCTTAGACTTGCTCCACTGCCGTGCTCCCATTGTTGGCGTGTGGCACTTGCTCTTTCCTCCTCGGATGTTCAAGAAGACCCCCCTGGATGGTGTAGTGCTTGAGTACTTCTATGGTCTCGAGTGTCCGAGGACGGAGTCGTCCTCGGACTAGTTCCTTGGGGACTGGACTTCTTACCTTTGTCCTCGGACCCTACATGCATCCTCGGCATGGGCGCTTGGGCCTGGTTTGAAGTGGGCCGAGGCTGCCTGACTTTTTGGCCCCACAATAACAATCAGTAACAACCTGTCACTTAAGATTTGTTGTAAAAATATTGTGAAAATGTTGTGAACATGTCATTTCTCTTAAAAAAAAATAGAAGAAGAAAGAACTTTTGAAGGTTGTCACATGATGTGGAGCAACCACATCAGCTTGGGCATAATTGTGCAAAATGGAAAAAGTAGCTAATTTTACACAATTTGAGCAAAAAAAACCCACACTAGCTTGTGCATAATTGTGCATTTATGTACAATTGCTACAGTAACTGTGCATATATGCACGGTTACTGTAGCATATGTATTTATTATTTTATTAATTTCCGTTCGCACATTTTTTTTTCTCTCTTCTCCATGCACAACGAACTCAGTGACTTTCCTCTCCTCATCTTCTTTTTCCTCAGATGCACACAAACACACACACACACACACAAACACATCCACATAGACAAATTAACACATAAACACACCCATACACAAACAAACCCACACAGACAAACCAACAGAGAGAACGATCGGTAATTGACTAGAACGATCGGTGCTTGACTTCTTGTGGTTCACGCACCACCATGGTCTCGGTTCTTGACTTCTTGTGGTTCACGCGTCGTTCAAGGCTTGTAGATCGGAGAGTGGTTTGAGAGTAAAGAGTATTGGTGGCAATCTGTGGGTGTCACAGTGGCGCTTGGAAGCTTTGTTTCCTTTAAGGTTCGAAGATGAAGGAAGTTTGTGGGTGGGTGTCACAGTGGAGCTTGGAAGCTTCGTTTCCTTTAAGGATCGAAGATGGTGGCAGTCTTTGGGTGGGTGTCACGGTGGAGCTTGGAAGCTCCGTTTCCTTTAATGATCGGAGATGGTGGTAGTCTGTGGGTGGGTGTCACGGTGTTGATGAGGATCGGAGACGGTGGAAGCTTGAGATTCGGCCATGAAAGATTCAAAGATTATAGAGAGGGCTGAGAAAGCTTCAGGGGTTAGAGCTGAGAGAAGGTTCTAGAGGATAAGAGAAATGGGTAGAGATGGGTATAGAGAGAGGGCAACAAATCAGAAATAATGGGTAGAGAGACAGACAGAGAGAGAGAGAGAGAGAGAGAGTGTATTGGTAGTTGAGAGAAATAATAAAATATTTGAAAAGAATGAATATTTTATTGAAATATTTTGTAAAATAGATAAATTGATGTGTATGTTTTATAAAAGTGAGGGTTTAAAATAGAAAAAGTAAGTTTTAAATGTAAAATAGATGGAATCTTATGCACAAACTAATGTGGTTGCTCAATGAGTAAAATGACTTTTGAATTTAGCAAATATGGACCACCTATAATAAATTGTCATATGAATATTAATTTAATTTTGTAGCTAATTTTATTGGCAGGTTGATAATAAAAAAAATAAAAATGACAGGTCTTCACAGCAAAAAAAAAAACACACAAATGTCTCTTCTTATCACTTGGTGGGCTAGTCTAAGAAAGAAAGTAAAAAAAACTTAAACAAAAGCGGTTTTTAAAATTGAAGATAACAAGTTTTAAGGGATTGGTTTAGTAGTTTTTAAAATCTCATAAGATCTATTATGTTTTGAGCTTGAAAATTATAATCAAAGTTTTGAAACCACCTTTAAAAATCCTTTCTATTTTCGATAATAACTTGATGTGCTTAGAATAGAAAACAATACACAGTTGGGGAATATTCTGAGTTTGTGACAATGGAAGGTTACAAATAATCATTTTGAGGGAATAGAAAACTAGAGGCAATATTTATTGGTCTTGGTCATCCTGATTTCCCATTCAAACCAACGGTATTTAGAGAAAGGTTGTTTAGCATTATCTGTTGGCGCTGACTGGATGTTGAAGTATGAAAACTTAACGGTTAAGGGTCCTCTAACAAAATTCAATAGAGTGGGTTACGACTACGACATTTTCACTGTAGATCTTAGATTGCGGACCGTTACTAGTTTTAATATTGCTTATCAACCAGAAGTAATAACGTAACACGTAGGGTCTATTATAAAAATGTTATTCACATAACATTTTTATGTAATAAAATGAAATTTATTAAAAATTTAAAAATTTAGAACTTATTTAATACATGTATTTAAATATATATTTTTAATTTTTAAATAATATTATACATATTTTTACATACTTTTTAACAATAAATATTTTTAAAAATTACAAATAACATTACTAAAACACCGTTACAAAATAGCTCTTACTCTATTTTCTCGCCCAATCTCAATCACTCAAACCATTTACTTAAAAAATAAAAATAAAAAATCCAGGAAACAGCTGCGCTGTAATCTGAGAAGAGCCAGACTGGCAACTGTTAGATTCCATTATTCCAACGTGGGAGAAGAATCTTGAAGATTGATAGTGACCTAGGATGCTTCTCACATGTTAAATCAACGGCCCAGATTTTTCCAACCCTTCTTTCCTAAAACAACACAGCACAAAAAAAAAACACCATACACTTATCACCCAAAAATTGAAAACCCACTCACTCTGCCTCACGAACACACATAAATAAATATACACACACACCAAAAAGAAAAAGAAAAAGAAGGTCCTTTCTCAATTGCCACTCAGCACAGTTGAGAATCCTCGTTGCTATTTACAGCAACACACCCAAAAAAAAAAAAAAATCCCCACGACCAAGTGCTCTTGGTGGTGGTGGTGTTGGTCTTGTTCTTTTGGATTCGGATCCGACCCGCATTGTGTCTCGGGTTTGTTCTATTCTATTCTCCTCTTTTTTCTCATCTGGGGTTTCTATAGAATCATTTGTAGATCTGGGTTTTTTGTGTTGTTTGATTTTCTTGACAATTATTTTTTTTTTTCTGGGTTGATTTGTTTTTGGATGTGGGTTTTTAAAGTAGATACATTCTTGGTTTATATTCATTGTTTTCTTGACTGTAATGAACATTCACTGCTGCTTCTTTATATGCTTGCTTCCAAAGCTGAAATCTTTATCAAGTTTGTGTTTGGTTTCCAAGAAAATTAGGATAAGGGAAAGAAAAAGAATAAAATATTATTTTAATCCTCTGTGTGTGTTTTGGTTTATTCTGATGTTTCTCCAAAGGAAGATCCTAGTCCTAGGTTGATTGTGATATCCTTATGAAGAGGAATTCTTTGTTGTCAGACATATCTGACTTAAGATCTCTTTTTCATGATTTGAAAGGGAAAGAGTTCGTTTAGCTTAAAATTGGGATAAACTAGTTAATGATTAAAGTTTCAAAATTGAGCCTCTTTTTATGTCATGTCATGCTTCTTTATAACAGAAAGGGGGTTTGTTCAGTTTAATTCTTAGCTGATTCATTCATTCTGTTGATTTCTCTGCAGCTACATTGTAAGCTGCCAACATGGTTGCGCAGGAGTTTACGGTCGATTTGAATAAGCCCCTTGTCTACCAGGTACTGTTACATTTCCATAAAGTCTCTCCTAAAATCTATAGTAATGGTATTCACCTAACCAAATTATGCTAATGTTTCCTGGGTTGAAGCTTTTTTCTTGCAAGGAATTTACATTTATATTGCAAGAAGTTAACCGCTTTTTATATTCTCAACCAATTATTGGAACTTTTAAATTCATTGGCGAAAGCATGTCAATCCACATTTTAATTTGAATTTACATAAATGTTGTTGTTATGCTAATGGTTTTGGTATGCATGTTAACTTAAAACAATCTTTCACAGGTCGGCTATCTTGGTGAATCTTATCAGGAGTGGGTTCACCAACCTATTGTTAGCAAGGAAGGCCCTCGATTTTTTGAGAGTGATTTTTGGGAGGTACAATCTCTTTGTTTGCACAGAGAAACCTTATTTTTATTAGGTCATAGGTTACAACATGCATATATTTAGTTGTAAGAATGCATATGTTTATGCACTTGTATAATTAGTAGTTTAATTTTTCTTTTTTGGAGATTAGATACAGCAGCAAATTTGACTCATTACTACTTGAAACAGTTCTTGACCCGCACTGTTTGGTGGGCAATTCCAGTCATTTGGCTGCCAGTTGTATGCTGGGCCATCTCCAAGTCTATTCAAATGGGCGTATCACTTCCTCTTATAGCTTTCCTGGTGGTCTGTGGAATTTTTCTGTGGACACTTATCGAGTACACATTGCATCGATTCCTTTTTCACATCGATACAAAGAGCTATTGGTTAGTTATTATTTTGATCTCTCTCTCTCTCTCTCTCATATGTGTGTTCATGTAGACATTTAAAATTTTGTATGATTTTCTAGCATCTATACAGAGTTTAGTTGACTGTTACCAAAATTTGCTCGCACTAAGTTTGTTTTAAATTTTATTTAGGGGAAACACCATTCATTATCTTCTTCATGGCTGCCATCACAAGCACCCAATGGATGGCTTGAGACTTGTTTTCCCACCGGCTGCAACAGCTATCCTTTTATTTCCAGTATGTCTATTCTGCCTTATCCAATATCCTTTTATAAGAATTCAAGGAGTTGCCTTTTTAGTTATTTTTTTTATAGGTAATAAGAGCTGCTTTTTTAGTTATTGAAATAATGTGTGTTCATGTAGACATTTAAAATTTTGTATGATTTTCTAGCATCTATACAGAGTTTAGTTGACTGTTACCAAAATTTGCTCGCACTAAGTTTGTTTTAAATTTTATTTAGGGGAAACACCATTCATTATCTTCTTCATGGCTGCCATCACAAGCACCCAATGGATGGCTTGAGACTTGTTTTCCCACCGGCTGCAACAGCTATCCTTTTATTTCCAGTATGTCTATTCTGCCTTATCCAATATCCTTTTATAAGAATTCAAGGAGTTGCCTTTTTAGTTATTTTTTTTATAGGTAATAAGAGCTGCTTTTTTAGTTATTGAAATAGAAAATTAATTATGTATTAAATTTTGAAGCATTTGACTTAATATTTTCTGATTGACAGAAAGAACAACTTGCATGTATACTATGTGCCTTAATATAGTTTGCCTTGGACTTAGTTTTTCTTTGATTGGTGAGCTATACACACACACCCAGTGGGCATTGAATCCACGATCTCACCCTACACTTTTCTCTTACAAGGAGAGGACATGCCATATGAGCTGGAGCTCATTGACTTGCCTTAGACTTAATTAACTGGATCTTTTTTTCTTGAAATATTGGTCTTCCACTTAAACATTCTATAGCAACCAATTCAATTCTAGTTCCAAATCCATGTACTGTATTCCCACGTTTACATACTGACCTTCTAACCAATTCCATGTGAATGTATTTTAACCAGTGGCACATGTTTTTATGGGCACTTGTAGCCTGAGATAGGTGAAGATTCAGGATTCTACAAATTAAGAAATTTCGATGTATGAACACCATCATGATTGAACAGAAATTTTATGGGTGGGTCTGGACTAAAATATTGTTACTTACTACGTGTATTTACATGTGTTTGTAGTATCCTTTTATATGAGAAAAGGCGAGACAAACTTGTGTACTATTCCTTTGTATATTGTTACTGACTTTGTATATATTTAATTAATCTCTGGAGTGCAAAATGAAGTTCCAGGTAGTTCACATTTAGACTTCTGATAAGTTTTTGTCATAATTTCACATATTTGATGTATTGTATAAAGTTCTTGTCTGCTGATTCCAACTGTTACTTTCCATTGCTGCCAGTTCTGGAACTTGGTCAAACTCATGTCTACTCCTACAACTACTCCTGCTTTGTTTGGAGGTGGTTTACTGGGTTATGTGATATATGATTGCACCCATTACTACGTCCACCATGGTCAACCAACAAGCAAAGTGCCTAAAGATCTCAAGGTAAGAGCGGGGCGGCAAGTGGTAGTCTATAACTTGCCTCTCCCTCATTAGATTCCCCCTAGATCTTTCAATGAAGAAGTTATTTGTAGAATTAAAGTATATCTTTTCAGGTGTCTAAAAGAATTTGAAATTTTGGAATCCTAGGAGATCATTAACCTGTCATTATTAGATATGTAATCACATTATCAGAAAAGGCATATCGATTTATTGAAGGGCAGGTTATCAAATCAATCTGGTTGGAGCCAACATTAAGGCTTTGTTTGCTTGTGTTTTGCAGAAATACCACTTGAACCATCATTTCAGAATCCAGGACAAAGGCTTTGGGATCACATCATCATTCTGGGACAAGGTGTTCGGAACACTTCCCACAATGAAAGCTGCTGCGAAAAGTAGATAATTCATCTCAATGAAGCATCTGTTCATTGGTTTCGAGTAGCGAGCTTCTGGGGTTTTTTACATTTTTTCTCTCTAAATATTCTTTAATCTGCTGTCTATTTATTTGATGTAGTATGTCAATCCAAGAAATACCTTCCTGGATAGCTGCATGCCTGCATGTTGTGGACAAGTCAGTTTTTTGGGTGTTCCTTCCATACAGGGGGAAAAGTACTGTATAAATGGAATCTATGTCATATTTGTTTAAGAAGGAAAAAGTCTCCTATTGTTGCATATCTTCCCAAATTGTCTAAAATCTAGATTGCTTGTTCATTCGATCGTTTTATGTCTCTCCAGTAGCTTCTGTGGCATACAGCTCTCATCTGTGTGGGTTACTACTTTTTGAAGGGAAGAATTATAAAAGTTATTCAAGATGTGTTGTAAGTTGTTTCTAGTATATATTGTTGTACTGATATCTTTTTAGATGGAAATCTGTTAGTTCATCGGAAAAAAAAAAAAAAAGAATTTTGTATTTCCTAGTTTTTCCCCTTTTAAGTTTTTTTCCCCATTGTTTTGGATGGAGGGGGGTGTTATTATTATTATTATTTTTTTTTTTTTAGCCCTATTTATTCTTATCTTTTTTGGGATTTGATTTTTGTTAAATTGTTGTTCAAAATAGTTTTTTTTTTTTTTTTTTTAAATACAAATTTTGGAATAGGCATTATTTTCTTGATTACAAGTGGTAATAGATTTTTCCAAGGGAAATTGTGAGTGTGGCATGCAAATTGAATTTAGTCTTTCTTTGAAAAATGCCCATTTTGTATGTGGAAAACCAAAAGATTAATGATTGATCCACTCTCAAACGCTTAATTTGCACTAGGTATCCAAACCAACACGCTTTTTAAGGGGTGTCTGGCACTTCGGCTTATGTTATAGATCCGGTAAGTTAGGAATAATATAATCGGATTCTTACCACTTTTAGTTTGTAGGCTTTTTTGGTTCGTTAATTGAGTTCAAATATTAAAATTAGATAAGATATCATCGCATAAGAAAATTTTTATTCTTTCTTCTTTTTTTGGTTCAAATGTATATTCCCCTCAAAAATGAGTTTTCAAATATTGGTAGCTTTACTTACATAAGGTTTTTTGTAGAAAAATTAGCGGTAACTTAAAATTGCAAATTGTGTGTTTTTGAAAAAGCAGAGGGAAGCTGAGTTTTCTAAAACATGAAAATCTACCATTTAAAAAATTGCAATCCTGCTGATTTTATGGAGTAACAGTTTACGAAATCATGTTTTGGCTAAAAACTCCCGTTAAGGCTCTACCTTACTCTTCTAAAAAGTAAAAACTATGAATAGCCTATCCAAATGGCCCATACCCTTCTAAAAAGTCAAAACTACGAATAGCTTATCCAAATGGGTCCATGCTCTTCTAAAAAGTAAAAACTACTCCTTTAAAATTTGACATTTTGACATATATATTTCCATACAAAATTGGTTCTAAAATAAGTCTGCAGAGTAAATTTGTTGTAGTTTTAAATTGGGGTCTTATGGGATTGTTGCATGAACAAAGGCGCCAGCTTTGGGTAGTATATGGTGTCGTGAGTGAATGTTTCTAACATTTTTGTACCCCAAATATGTATTTTGTTAGCCGTTTTGACAACAAATTTAAGGAAAATGGATGGAAGAACATAATGGGTGACATTTTAAATTGTCAAGGACCAAAATTGAACTTTGCAAATTTTTATGGATTAAATTAGAACATGTATTATATTCCAAGAATGTAAAGCATAGTTTTGCCTTTATTATGTAAGTTTAAAAATTATGAATAAACTTTTAAACATTTTCACCCAAAAAAAAAAAAAAACATGAACAAAGAAAGTCATTCATAAATTTATTTATTTATAATATTATTGGCATGACATCAATTATATTCATTAGCATGCCAGTTTGTGATTATAAAAAAAAAATGCCAGTTTGTAAGCATCTTGTGATGTAATTGATAATAATTTTAGTAATTTTCATCATAAATAAATTATGCGTCCATTGTCCATACGAAATTTTAGTTGGCATTTAACATATATCTAGTAGCAGAAGTGCACAAAAGGAAATTGATAAGATATCAAATCATTAGGATTCACTTAGCCAAATTTGGGACTATGGAAACTTTCTTCAAACTTGATTAATTATTAAGTAATTAGACAACCTAAAATGGAGTTAATTTTTTTAAATATTAAATAATAGAATATTAATTACAAGATAATTACTCATTTAAATTGAGGGTTTTGAACGTTTCCAAAAAAAAAAAACTAGGGGCTTTGAATAAATAGACAAAAGTTAATTAGCATTTTTACCCACTTAATATGCGTTGAGACTTACCATGGCTTTTGAGTAGAGTTGATAATCTGCATTTGCATTAGAATCTTTTTCTCTCTCTTTTATGTGTGTGTTTGTTTATAAAAAAATAAAAATAAAAATATGCGTTCAGACTTATCCTTTCTTTTCTCTTAATGATTTAATGTCAAATAAATATGGGTAGAATTAAGGATTTTAGTTGTACGTAATATATTATAAACTTAATTTAAAACACTAGTATTACTATTTTTATGTGTGTTCTAATAAGTATTACTGTTTACTTAAAAAAAAAATAGAGATATTTATCCCAAATTGGTTGTGTATGCCAAGTGTCTGCTGTTTATAACCTCAATCTATAACTACAAAGGTTGGACCCTTTTGTAGTTGTATTCTGATTATATAATGTATTATAAACCCGGTTTAAAATACTAGTATTACTATTTTCGTGTGTGTTCTAATAAGTATTACTGTTTACTTAAAAAAAATAGTTTTTTTTTTCTTTTTACTATATTTTTAAAAAATTCTTATTCTTTTTACTATTTCAACATCATTATATGACATTAGTTCTTATATTTTTTTTATTAAAAGATAGAATTTTATTAATGTTGATAAAAAGAGATTACAAAAAGTATAGTAAGAGATACAAAACTCCCATATGTATGCATGGGACCACTAGTCTAAACCCATGCAAAATTGGTTACAATGTAACAAGCATGGGATTATTAGTTCTTATTTTGTTAAGTTTAAAGAATTTAATACATATTCTCAGCACACACACACACAAAAAAAAAAATTAAAACATATTAAATGGTTATTTTTTATGTTCTAGAAAATGCTACTTCAATCCTTTTAATCCAAGGAGAAATTAGACTAAACCCATCTGTGGTAAGGTCGGTTTTAATAATGTCTACTTGCGTTTTGGAGTTTGTTACTTTACCTACCTGAGATTTTCTCCGTTAAATTTCTATAATCCACCTCAACTTTGCACGGTTAAAAAAAATTATTAAAAAAATAAATAAATGAAGATCAAAACATTAGGATTTTGTAAAAATCAAGAACAAACCCATTTTGATATTCAAGCTCATACCTAGGTATACAACCAAACAAAACAAGCACACATCTAGAATACAAAACTCAGCAAGCATGAACCAAGGCAAACAATCTCAACCAAAAAACACTGCCTACATGCAAAACCAAAACCATAACTAGGGGTAGCAATTCATGTTCGCGCGTTGGGTTTGTGTCATGTCGACACATGAATATTCGACTCTATAGGTTAACACTAACGTTTATTAAACGTGTCAAGATTCAACCCTAACACCGCATGTTTATTAAACAAGTTTGTCGCGTTGACCCATTTATTAGATTTTATCAAAGTGAAAAAAAAAAATTACAAATTTTAGCATAAACCAAATTGATTTGAACTATGAAAAATCAAACAAATAAATTTTTTTAAGAGATAATTACAGTAAACCCATCAATGGTATGACCCGTTTTCACTTTGCTTAGCTGTGTTTCAATCATTTACACTTTGCCTACCTGAACTTCAATTCGTTACCCATCCATTACCCACCTCACTATCAGTCGTTAGAAAAACACCTTTTTATTCAAAATCAAAACATAACACGGATCAAAAACACGAACCCACTCTTCTTTTCCTCATGAGCCCTAGAAACATGAAAATCCCTTATATTGAGCTGGGGTTTTGATTTTTCTGATCATGCTTTCATGTGAGGGTGAGATTATAACTTTGGGTTGTCTTGAGGCATTGAATATTCGAAAATAGATCATCACTAGGTACAACATTTCTACTTTATATGGGTTTTGGGGTTTAAAGTTTTGATGGTAGCTGTGATTCACAGGAGGTTGATAATCGATGTCTTCTTCGAGTGGAAATTACTCGGGTTCAAGTTGGCATATGTGTACATATGAGACTTGTGTGCTGAGAACAAGTCTGACAGTGGATAATTTTGGGAGAAGGTTTCTAGGTTGTAGCCTATATAAGGTAAGTATGTTTTTTACTTAATCTAGTTGATTCACGTGAGATTGGAATATGATGTGTTCAATTCAATTTATGAACAGGTTGGTCCCAAGTGCCCTTTCTTTAAATGACTTGATAATCCCACTTGTATGCGTGGGAATGAAGTTGCCCATTTGGTGTAACAAAAGCTAGATTTATTACGGAGTGAGCTATAACTTGCACATGAAAGGGAAAGAGCAGCTACCCAGACAACAACAGAAGCTACCCAAATGGCAAAAATTGCTCAAGACAGGGCTGCAAGAGCCATTGAGAGGGAGAGAAAGTTTCGAGCTTCCTATGTTCAAGCCAAAGAGATAATAGTGAGAGCTTTAGAGCAAGAGAGAAAGTGCAGAATTGCACTATTTCTGTCATAGTTTTTTTTTTTTTGTTGGTTATGTTATTTTCATGTTTTGCTCAAGTGAGAATGTTGGAATGATGAGATTGAGTCTGCCTGGTGAGTTGTAATATAAGGTGGTTTCCAATTGTATTGTAATAGAACTGTGTAAGGTTTTTTTGAGAATGAGAACTATGTAAGATGGTAGATGTTGTTGGCTTGAAACCACTTAATAATACAAGCCTTTTTAAGAGAAAGTGTTTTTTTATGTTAGATGATGTTGGTATTTTTGTTTTGTTTAAAGTGAATTGGCTACTTGTGAGCTGTGAGCTGTTGGTATTGGTTTTTTGTTGGATGTTGTGAGCTGTGTTGGGTTGCGCATAAAGTGTATTGTGTGAGGATAAATGTGTTGAAAGTGAATTGATTAAAGTTTAAAGTGCATGACAACTATCTGTCAACTTGCAAAAAAAGACAACAAATGCACACACAAACCTACTATTCAATACATACACCTGCACACATAAACAAACTCATATATGGGCAACTGCAATAACCAGAATAATAATTCTGAACACCTGTCATTAAGTTGGGAAATTGTATACATATGTAAGGTGGCATTAAATAGTCTTTCATCAACCACTGGTAAATATAAGACATTCAATAAAACAACAATCAAAACAATTGCACCTGCCCATTGTTTACAAAACTTACAAAAATACAAAAAGTGTTTGAACAGCTATACAAAAAAGTATCTTGCCACTGTCTACAAATAACATATAACCCTAACACTACATAAGCCTAATACATAGCCACAAAAGTGTCTTGACTTAGTCTTCATTTACTGCCCCTGCCTCTCCCACCACAGTTGACATTTCCAACTCTTGTTCTACATTTTTGAGTCCTACCTACATCACCCCTTCCTCTCAAAGCAGCTCATCTGGTAGTAGGTGGTCTTGTAGGCTACAAAGTATAAGAATTCACATACTAGCTACTAGTATCATAGTTTTATGAATAAAACATCAAACCTAACACGACAGTACCTGTGATGATGGTGCTCTACTGTCCCATGTTTTTGCAAGGGTGTGTGGTGCTGGTTGGCTTGAAGAGAATCAAGGAGCTCCTCTAACTGTGTACCTGAAGTCTGAAGAGTACCACTGACTTGGGTTCTGTGACCATAGAGCTGGTGGTTGTGACCATGGAGCTTATGGTTGTGGAGCTGGTGGCTGTGACCCTGCTGCTTGATTGGATGAGGATGAGGTCATAGTGTAAGGCTAATGTGTTGGTAGGAGCTGAGATGATGCTAGGGCTTGGGATCATTGTCTGCGTGCAAAAGGCCTTCTACTTCCTTGCAACCATATATGAGCATGTTTTTACAGTGTCAGTTATTGACATTTTGCTTTGAATAAAAAAATTTTGTAAAAACTTACAGATTTTCCTTTCTACAATCTCTGCCTCCTCTCCCATGGTGTCTCACCAGTGACATTGGCCTTATATCCCCTTGCATTGTGCCCTTCCTTTTGACACCTTCCATACCTCACTGGTTTGTTTGCTCTAAACACTTTATACGGGTTTCTTGGCTCATCAGAGTCTCTCTTTTTCTTCATGGGTGGCTTGCTTGGTGGCTTATAGATAATAGGTGCAACAAGCTTGAGTTGGCCACTTGACATCCACTCAAACTGGCCAGACATGGGAAATATGAGTGTCTTGTATGTCTCCACATAAGCATCCTTGTAGTAGCATAGATGAGTGTANTTGCGCCAACTATCCAATCCTGCTAACTCCTCCCAAAGCTGCCTTATGTTTCCATCATAATAGGACCATAAACTCCAGAGTAAACCAATTTAAGTCATCTTCGTGTTTTGGAATTTACAAGTAAAGAATACTCCCCCACTGCCTCTTCAATTTTTCAACAACTTTCTATCCCACATTAACAAAATACCACCAGATGCTCCTAAAGGTTCTAAATGAACCCAATCTACAAAGGTGTTCCCCCAGATGCTTCTAACAATATTTCTAGACATTGACTCCATTTTATTTTAATTTTTTGATAAGTTGTATCATAGTTGACGGAGCAACCCAATTTCTTCAATTTCCGCACCCCCTTAGCCATACATCTTGGGCTCTATTTGATTTAGTTGATTTGATGATGAATTTGGTTGATCAGGCTTTTGAATTGAAGGAGCAACCAGAATGTTTTTTGCTATCATCTCTTGAAACTAGTTTTTGAGAATAGAAAACTAAAAACATTCTCAAACAGGGCCTAAGTGTTTTTATCAAAAGAAGTAAAGACTACTAAGCCATGCAATGCCTAGAGCAGCAGAGCCTCAGTGTTTAGTTCAGTTAAATTCTTAAATAAATAGTGTGCTCAAATGCTTCTTTTGAAACATTCCATGTGATTTTAGACAATTACTCTCTCCTCACCCAAAGATCTACATTAGCTTATAAGCTTGATTTTGAAAGCAAGCAAAAGGACATCCGAAGATATGGAATAACAACAAGTTACATTATCAATACCATAGAAAGCCTTTAATGGGGAAACTAACTAAAGATTTACCAAGTATAAACTAAAAACGCCAACGAGCTCTGGCGCCTCCTCCCCTTATAAGGTGGTCAATAGGTTCACAACTCACTGGGTGCGGGCTAATTTACCAATCAGAAATTAAACTGAAAAGACATACACTTTTTTACTTCCCAATCAAAATAGCTTTTCGGGCATTGCCAATCTAACAAGATCCAATAATAATTCATTCCCAGCTGTGGCTTCCTTCTACTGAATTCTTCTAAAATTGAAAACTTTGAAACAAATCCATGGGGTTTCAAGTTCACACACACACACACTCAAAGTCACTAGAGTTATTCACCAACACATCACAGAGAGTAAAAAAGCGAATCTTTACATTTCAGGGACGCGCAAAATCAAATCAAAACTCTAAAATAAACCAATTAACTTAGGCAGATCAAAAGTAGTACAAAAAATTAAAAGCATATAAGAGAGAGAGAGAGAGAGAGAGAGAGAGAGAGAGAACCTTGGAAGTGCCACGAAAGTGAGTCCAGGAGCCCCAAGCAGAGAATAAGGCTCGCCAATGTTGTAAGGTAGATCTTTGATTCCCGTGCCAGATCCACCCACACCCCCTTCAGGAACTTGAACATCTTCTTCTTCTTTCTTCTAGAGAGAGAGAGAGAGAGAGATAGAGATACGATCTTGACTGTTTGCGTGTGAAGAGAGAAGGACGAGAGAGAAGATGAAAATGGAATCCAAATCCAAAGCCAATCGGGAAATTGGTTTTTTGGGATTTGGAATTCAATTAGAAACAAGTGAAGAAAAGTACCCGATCAGAAAGACCTACTGGAATGGAATGGTTTGGTTATGGAAGGATCGGTACTCAGTATTCCATTCGGGTTTTTTCGTTACATGGAGTCCCAAACCAAAGTGACAACTAATTAAATCAAATTCCTAATTCCTAGTTTATCAAAAAAAATCCTAATTCCTACCCACTAACACAACACATGCAGACATACACATTCTACAAAGTTACTTTTATCTGGACTTTTTTTACCTGTTTTTTTTTTTTTTTTTTTTGAGTGCACCTATCTATTTGCCTGTATCTTGCCTAAAAAATATCCCTTAAAATTCAAAAAAAAAATATATATATATATATATATATATCCCTTAAAAATGTTATTCCCTTTTTTCTATTAACCTTAAAAAAAAAAAGAAATACCGAAATAGTGGTTTTTTTTTTTTTAAGAGTGGGTTATAGTCACAAATTTTTTCAATATTTTTAAAAACTTTGATCTGCAAACTTATATTTTTATTATTCTTATTGAACTCATTAGAACACAACTAATATCACTTTTTATTTACTAATAATACACCACAAAAAAATAAAAAATTTGTTGAATAAGGGGAAATTAGACTAACCCACAAGTGGTAAGCCGATTTTAATAATTCTACTTGCGTTTTGAGGATGTACTTTACTCTAAATTTCTTCTTAGTTTCCATAACCACCTAATTTACACTATTAAAACGGACTAAATATGCATTTTTCCTCCCTTTTATATCTCTCTCCTCCTTACACATTATTGATTAGGCTTAACAGATTTTGTTATATTCGAGTTAAACGACTACGTTTAATAAACGTGTGTAGACCAACCCATGGAACCCATTAGACTCGTAAATGTACCTTGGTACATTGGGTGGGGATTGGGGGGGGGGGGGGAATTTACCGTTGTCCATTTTTCAAATGAAAGGAGGGGCAACAAAGAACCACAAAGATTTGGGATTTTCTGAATCTTTGTTGCACTCCGATTTGCCATGAAGGATTGGGGATTAAGATGTTAATGCTTGTCAATAAAACTTTGTTAGGGAAGTGGCTGTGTGACGTAGGACAAATTGAGGAATTTGTTTATGTGTGGTCATGATGGGTTTAGGATTAAGAGAATTTGTGGATTTAAGGTTTAGATTTGTGGAAGAAAGGGTAATGAAGTTGTGATAGGAAATTAAAGGTGGTTTGATAAGTTATTTGATGGCTATTTGTAGAAGAAAGTATGTGGGATTTTAGGGGTTTGATGGGTAAAAGAAAGGGCGTGATTTGGGCATGTAAGGAGCTAGGAAAAGAAAGGTTTTTATGGTGTTCAAGGATTGTATGAACAAGACCTATGAACAATATCATAATAAAGAAAAGAAGTAAAAAAGAGAAGGGAAAGGGAGAAAAGAACACTCATAGGAAAACATGCCTCTATGCTCAAAACACATACTTTTATTAATCAACTCCGTCTCCTTTGAATACATTGAGCACAGATATATAGACACTTTCTTGCACTAGTAGTATTGAGAATCTAATATGACTAGAAAGTTAAAACCTAATAAAAGACTAACTTGGAGTCTTGGACTGAGAAAATAAAACCTAAGATACTTATGATCTCCTAGAAAATTCTAGACTCAACTAAAGTACCAAATTTCAGATTTTCCCTCACCACAATTTCAACCATAACTATTAAAATAAAAACCAAATAAGAAATTGTTTTACCCTGAAAGGCTTGTACCTAAACCTTTAAAACCACACGACTTTTACTTCAATTTGACTTCACGCATGGACCCCATAAAATAATTCTTGAAAAGGCTAATTTGCAAATCAATCTTTAATGGTTGCATTGTTGTGGTGATATGTATTAAAAGAAAATGCATTGTGGAGGAGGTTGATAGATTTGTAGTACGCATTATTTGGGGGAGTTGCTTCTTGGGCGAGGTTAGGGGACAATATGATGTTTGATTGTGGAAGCATATTAAAAGAGGGTGGGATAGCTTTTTGCCTTTTATCACATATGATGTTTGGTGCTGGCTCTAATTTTTTTTTGGCATGACTTGTGGAATGACGAGGCTACTTAAAGGAGAGATATCCTAATCCTTTTCTAATTGCAAGAGATAGAGATGCTTGAGTGGCAGATTACCTATCAAAAAAAAGCTAGAGTGGCAGATTACATAGAGTCCAAAAATGGTCGCCTTTATTTGAATCCTACATTCATTTGATTAGTGCCTGATTGGGAAGTAGAATATATGGTACCATTACTGAAAGACATACACTAACACATTTTTGATGTGGGAAAGTAGATAAGTGGGAATGGTTTCCTTTGAAAAAGCAAGTCTTCCAAGTAAAGAGCTACTACAAAGCGTTCAAAGAAGGCAGATGTAAAGGTTTTCCTTGGCAAAGCATTTGGTAAGCTTGTGTACTGCAAACGATGGCTTTGTTCTTGTGGTGTGTGGCATTAGGGAGGACTTTGACAATGGATAATCTAATGAAGGGAGGGATAATTACTTATCAAAAAAAAAAAATGAAGGGAGGGAGAATTATTGTGGCTTGGTGTTTTATGTGTAAAATCCATGGAGAGAATGTGGCTCATCTTTTCTTACATTGTGTGGTGGCTTGGGAATTGTAGTCTATGGTTTTCTGCTTGGTTGGTGTCTCCTGGGCCGTATTTTGTGATGGAGGTGTTATCATGTCGGAAAGGACTTTTTGGTTAGAGGGTTAATGGGGGTGCATTTGGAAAGTTGTTCGATTGTATTTAATGTGGTGTCTTTGGAAAGAACGGAGTGACTGTTGCTTTAAACTTTTTTTTTTTTTTTGAAGATCTTATATGAGCGCATATCAACTACTTCTTCTACTGTGGACTTTGGATACCTTGAGTTTTCGTTAATTAATTAATTAATTATTATTTTTTACTTTTTATTTTCTGTTTTGACTTCTGCTTTTATACTTACTGGATACTTTGGTAGCACCCCTTTGCATTTTTTTAATAAATCTTCTCTTATAAAAAAACAAATCAACTAAAATCATCATTGAACCCTACCCAAACTGCCAATCACCATTAATTTGCTGTTGAAACCATCCTAACTCTGCCAATACTCCAAGCTGCCATGACTTTAAAGCAATCCCAACAAGAAACCGAAATCTTGTGGGGAAAATGGACCTTGAAGTCCGATTGGTTGTCTGGGTTTTGCTGTGGTGTTTTGGATGACCTTGTCAAACAAGCCAAGTTGGTGTGATGACAAGGAAGAACCAGAAGGGAAGATAAATTTCTCCATGGTGGCGGTGGCTTACCTATCATTGTTGCTGGCAGCAATTACTTCCAATGAAGAGAGAGGGATGAATGGTGAATGTGTGAGGAAATGAAACGAAAACATCATTTTGGTGTTTCTAGTTTTCTTTACTATTAGGGGTGGTTGGTGTACAAAACTAGTGTCAGGGACCTATGGTGTTAAGTGTGTGGAAAACCATTAGAAGTGGTTGGTTGGCTTTTTTTTTAAGTTTCTTTAGTATGATGTGGGTGATGGTACTAGGGTGAAGTTTTGGGAGGATGTATGGTGTGGGGATTGTTCTCTTAAAGAAGCTTTTCTAGAGTTGTATAGTATTAGCTGGGCAAGGGAGTCTTTTGTGCCGGAGGTCATGCATTTCTTTGATGGGAGGCTTCATTGGGACATCCAGCTCTGTCATCTAGTACAAGATTGGGAGTTAGAAGATTTGGCTCTGTTTTTGGATATTCTTTATTCCATGGATGTACGAGGCTATGGCGCCGATAAAGCTTGTTGGAAGCTAGCAATGAGAAGAGGTTTTGAAGTTAGAGGCATAGTTGTCAAAACGTGAATCGTATCGTGAATCGATTTTTTATTTTTCCGTATTATGAATCGTATCGTATCGTGTATCGTAAGATACACAAACACTTAATAAAATTTATAAAAAATTATAGATATACATATATAAATTGTATATTCATTATAAATTTTAAATATATTCAACTAATCACTAATTAATCATCACTTATGTTATAATATTTAACAAGCTAACTAAATAAATCAAACTAGCATGTGTTTATGACATACACATTCAAATTGTTTAAATTCAAAAGTGAGAACATATTACAAATGACCCAAAAATAATAATTAATTTTCATCATATTGCCTAATAAACCCCATCTAAGTCAATGCTATCATCATGTTTATCATTTTGCAAACTTATTTATTTATTAAAATTTTCTTCATCGTCATTAACATTTACTATCCCTTCTTGTTTTTTATTTTTTATTTTAATAATTCAAAAAAAAAATCTTTCTTCTTGGCATTCTAGTTTCTTGAACTTATAACATAATGACAAAAATAAAAAATAATCATATTGCCAATTAATATCTTATTCATAGTTTAGAAAATAAATTTGCAAATATTAAAGTGAAGTGTAAGTGTGTATTGTGTAGTCCAAATTTTATAGGAAAAAGAGAGGGGAAAAAAATTTATGAATATGTTATTTTATTAGGCCAAATTAAGTAACCTAATAATTTTTTGTTAAAAACAAATCTAATAACTTGTTAGATTCAAATAAAAGTATAAATTTTAACAAAAAATCTCATTTTAAAGCATTTGTCTATGTATCGTATGATACGTACGATTTTACGATATGATACGATTCATACGATACACACACTATATCGTACGATTCATAAGCACTTACGATACGCTGATACGATACGAAACTTTTTACACACGATACGATACATATCGTACGATACGTATCGCGTATTGTACGATACTGACAACTATGGTTAGAGGTTTTTATCACTCTCTATCCCGTCTTCTTTCATTTCTTTTCCTTGGAAAATGGTGTGGCAATCGAAGGTTCCTCCTAGAGTAGCATTCTTTTCTTGGACTACCGCTTTAGGTAAGATTTTAACTACAGACATTCTTTGGATTAGACATATTGTAGTGCTATATGTGCTAAAGGTGTGGGGAATCGGTGGATCATCTTCTTCTTCCTTGTCCTATAGCATATGAGTTGTGGTCTATGGTCTTGTTTGTTTGGTATTCATTGGGTTATGCCGCATAAAGTTATTGAGTTGTTAGCTTCTTGGCAAGGCAAGTTTGGAAGACATAGAAATATAGATTTATGAAGGATTGTACCGCACTTTTTGTTTTGGTGCTTATGGAGGGAAATGAAAGCTAGATGCTTTGAGGATTGTGAATGATCTATCCTTGATATAGTCTTTTTCCTTCTGTACTCTCCTTGAATGGAGTTTTGTTTTGCCTTCATGTTCTTGTTTATCCCTCCTTGTCCCTGTCCTTCTTGATCATTGTAATCTGGGTTCTTAAATTCTACCACTGTAGTACATTTCTAGTGTACTTGGGTTGACTATTTTTTTTAATAAAAGTTCTTACGTTATTTATCAAAAAAAAAGTTTTCTCTACTATTGTCTATTAGAGTTTGTTTGGTTGTTTTTTTTCCCCCTGCAAACAGGTTTTGTATATCTTTTGTCTATTTTCTTTCAATGTTAAACATAACATGGCTGACTGACTGTTTATTATGGTATATTGGCCAGTTTATTTTCCCTAGCTTATTTTTCTAGGTATTTTTAAAAGCCTCACTTTTTTCTAGGTACAACTTATTAAAGTCGCAAGTTATTGAGTTGTTAGCTTCTTGGCAAGGCAAGTTTGGAAGACATAGAAATATAGATTTATGAAGGATTGTACCGCACTTTTTGTTTTGGTGCTTATGGAGGGAAATGAAAGCTAGATGCTTTGAGGATTGTGAATGATCTAATATAGATTTATGAAGGATTGTACCGCACTTTTTGTTTTGGTGCTTATGGAGGGAAATGAAAGCTAGATGCTTTGAGGATTGTGAATGATCTATCCTTGATATAGTCTTTTTTCTTCTATACTATCCTTGAATGGAGTTTTGTTTTGCCTTCATGTTCTTGTTTATCCCTCCTTGTCCCTGTCCTTCTTGATCATTGTAATCTGGGTTCTTAAATTCTACCACTGTAGTACATTTCTAGTGTACTTGGGTTGACTATTTTTTTTAATAAAAGTTCTTACGTTATTTATCAAAAAAAAGTTTTCTCTACTATTGTCTATTAGAGTTTGTTTGGTTGTTTTTTTCCCCCCTGAAAACAGGCTTTGTATGTCTTTTGTCTATTTTCTTTCATTGTTAAACATAACATGGCTGACTGACTGTTTATTATGGTATATTGGCCAGTTTATTTTCCCTAGCTTATTTTTCTAGGTATTTTTAAAAGCCTCACTTTTTTCTAGGTACAACTTATTAAAGTCGCACTTTTTAATGAGCCTCACCTTTAAAAACAAGTTGTCCAAAATAAGCTATCTCAAGGAGAAACTAATATTGCAAATTTAGTGTTTATCAGCAACGTATTTGGGATCTGAATTGTATATGATTTATTATGGAGCCAGTGTGCTTGTAAAAAGATTCAGCGTGTTCATGTAAATTTAGTATAGGTTGTTTTGTTAATATAATTACAATTATTTTTTTGGTATTTGGGGATTATTTATTACAAACCATGATGGAACACATTAAAGTCTAGGCTGTAAAAATGCTTGTCTTTTTCTTTCACTGTTTTCTTATTGAAAGTTACTTGATTCCCCCCCCACCCTCTCCCGCCCCAATAAAAGTTGATGTGCCTTTTTAATTCTGGTGTAACTTTCAGGATGATGGGTCTCTAGTGTCAATATTTTCTCTTTCTGGGAGTAATGCCCAGGATGGACATTTAGCTGCGGGTCGAAATGGTGTCAAGCGGCTTCGCACTGTAAGCTTATAATAGCTATTGTAAATTATTTTCCATTTGCAGTTTAACTATTTGATTGATACTCTTATTTTCCCAACTACATTTTAGGAACATGATGCAATGTGGATGATTCTGTTTTTCAAACTCAAATAGGTTAGCTTGCAATCAGTTTTCATTTTTCCAAAGGCAGTCATCCTTGCCATTTATAGAGTTTTTTCATTGAATAAGTGCATATGATAAAATTATTCGCAATATTCAACTGCACGTTTGTGGCTTAAAACTTTATTGAAACAATATTCTAACTGCACCTAAGCATCTCTTTTAATGATGTGAAATTCCAATTCCATGACTATAGGATAGATTTGCATTCTCCAAGGCTGGATTTGGGGGATGGTTATTCCTGTTTTCATTGGTCATCCTATAAATGCATTTGGAAGTTATATGTGATATCCAACAGCATGTTTGTGGGGCTCTCAAACTTCATTCGAACAATATTCTGATTGCAGTATTGCACTAAAGCATCCCCTTGTTGTTAAGTTCAATGACTAAAGGCTAGAGTTGCATTCTTTAAGGCTGAGTTCGAGGAATGAATAGTTGCTTTGAACTTTATAGCTGTTGTAGATATGATTGAGTCCTGAGAGTTGGTTGTTTGTTTTTGTTCTTTTGTTTATTTAAAAAATTGGTAAGTTACAATACACGTGCTGTAGGTCTTTAACCCATGACCTTACCCTCCACCTTGCTCTTACAAGGAGAGGAGATTTGGGATAGAGCTCATTGGCATCCTGAGAGTTGGTTCTTTGCTTTGACCTTTTTGGTTGTTTATGAAATTATTGTATCCAACAGAAAATGTTCATGTGGAAAAATGCAATGTTGTTATCCCTTGTGGATGAGAGAATTCTGTGTCTTGTCATGGCATATTAACAAATTGAGGTCAGAATAACACTTAGTGAAATTTTATCATGTGGAAGTCATTTGAATCTTAGGAACTTTGAAAAGGTACTAGAGTGTGTTTGGCATCAGCTTATAAGCTCAGCTTTTAGCTTTTATGTAAAGCTTTTTAAAGCCTCACTTTTTCCCTCATTTTCTCACTTTTTCAAATTTTTTCAAGGTACAAGCATACTCTAGCACACTTTCAACAAAAAACTTTCAGCAAAAAGCTAAATAAGCTGATCCCAAACAGACACTAAATATCAGAATTTCTTTTGATGGTCACTTTTGGGGTTTAACTGATAATTCTTTGATCATATTGGTCAACCCAATTTTCTAGCCTGGTTAAAGATTGTGAGGGTCTAAAATTTGGAATGATACAATATAACTTCCTAGTGAAGCAAGTATATATGATTATGTATATACTTGAGAGAAAAACACTAGCAGGTGCAAAAAAGATCCCTTTTTGAAAGTTCATGGCAGTGAGTCTCCAAGGTGACTTAGTGGTTTCATCTTCGCCTCTTAGATGGTACTGCCAATTGAAGTTGATTATTCTCTTTCCACCTTCCCAACATGGAAAACTGCTCTTAGTATGCTTCCGGTCTGTGACTTGTGTACTTGACAATCCATGTTTTTATTTTTTTTAAGTTGTTGTTGTTGTTATTATTATTATTATTATATTAGAATGAGGAGATATTCATGTACACTGGATGTATGCATAAAATCTCCCAAAGAATTACAAATATGGAAAAATTAGTTATTTATTTATTTATTGGTAAGTTACTCATGCACACAAAGGGTTTTGAACCCATGATCGCACCCTCCTTCCCATTATTATCGGAGGAAGTGCCAATTGAGCTATAGCTCATTGGCAATATGGAAAAGTTATTATTAAAAGAAATTGAGTATATAAAGCCTACAATAAATCACATATCACTAGCTCAAAGGATCCTAAACCATTTGAATATCAATCTCACAAATGAAGATTGTCTCTACCATTGAATCCTCCACATTGTTAAAAGTACAGTTGTTCCTCTCCCGCCATATTACCCACGTAAGCATAAAGGAAGTATATTCCAGACAGAGGATTTCTGTTTTCCAAACCAATTTTTCTAACCAGGATGGACATTTAGCTGCGGGTCGAAATGGTGTCAAGCGGCTTCGCACTGTAAGCTTATAATAGCTATTGTAAATTATTTTCCATTTGCAGTTTAACTATTTGATTGATACTCTTATTTTCCCAACTACATTTTAGGAACATGATGCAATGTGGATGATTCTGTTTTTCAAACTCAAATAGGTTAGCTTGCAATCAGTTTTCATTTTTCCAAAGGCAGTCATCCTTGCCATTTATAGAGTTTTTTCATTGAATAAGTGCATATGATAAAATTATTCGCAATATTCAACTGCACGTTTGTGGCTTAAAACTTTATTGAAACAATATTCTAACTGCACCTAAGCATCTCTTTTAATGATGTGAAATTCCAATTCCATGACTATAGGATAGATTTGCATTCTCCAAGGCTGGATTTGGGGGATGGTTATTCCTGTTTTCATTGGTCATCCTATAAATGCATTTGGAAGTTATATGTGATATCCAACAGCATGTTTGTGGGGCTCTCAAACTTCATTCGAACAATATTCTGATTGCAGTATTGCACTAAAGCATCCCCTTGTTGTTAAGTTCAATGACTAAAGGCTAGAGTTGCATTCTTTAAGGCTGAGTTCGAGGAATGAATAGTTGCTTTGAACTTTATAGCTGTTGTAGATATGATTGAGTCCTGAGAGTTGGTTGTTTGTTTTTGTTCTTTTGTTTATTTAAAAAATTGGTAAGTTACAATACACGTGCTGTAGGTCTTTAACCCATGACCTTACCCTCCACCTTGCTCTTACAAGGAGAGGAGATTTGGGATAGAGCTCATTGGCATCCTGAGAGTTGGTTCTTTGCTTTGACCTTTTTGGTTGTTTATGAAATTATTGTATCCAACAGAAAATGTTCATGTGGAAAAATGCAATGTTGTTATCCCTTGTGGATGAGAGAATTCTGTGTCTTGTCATGGCATATTAACAAATTGAGGTCAGAATAACACTTAGTGAAATTTTATCATGTGGAAGTCATTTGAATCTTAGGAACTTTGAAAAGGTACTAGAGTGTGTTTGGCATCAGCTTATAAGCTCAGCTTTTAGCTTTTATGTAAAGCTTTTTAAAGCCTCACTTTTTCCCTCATTTTCTCACTTTTTCAAATTTTTTCAAGGTACAAGCATACTCTAGCACACTTTCAACAAAAAACTTTCAGCAAAAAGCTAAATAAGCTGATCCCAAACAGACACTAAATATCAGAATTTCTTTTGATGGTCACTTTTGGGGTTTAACTGATAATTCTTTGATCATATTGGTCAACCCAATTTTCTAGCCTGGTTAAAGATTGTGAGGGTCTAAAATTTGGAATGATACAATATAACTTCCTAGTGAAGCAAGTATATATGATTATGTATATACTTGAGAGAAAAACACTAGCAGGTGCAAAAAAGATCCCTTTTTGAAAGTTCATGGCAGTGAGTCTCCAAGGTGACTTAGTGGTTTCATCTTCGCCTCTTAGATGGTACTGCCAATTGAAGTTGATTATTCTCTTTCCACCTTCCCAACATGGAAAACTGCTCTTAGTATGCTTCCGGTCTGTGACTTGTGTACTTGACAATCCATGTTTTTATTTTTTTTAAGTTGTTGTTGTTGTTATTATTATTATTATTATATTAGAATGAGGAGATATTCATGTACACTGGATGTATGCATAAAATCTCCCAAAGAATTACAAATATGGAAAAATTAGTTATTTATTTATTTATTGGTAAGTTACTCATGCACACAAAGGGTTTTGAACCCATGATCGCACCCTCCTTCCCATTATTATCGGAGGAAGTGCCAATTGAGCTATAGCTCATTGGCAATATGGAAAAGTTATTATTAAAAGAAATTGAGTATATAAAGCCTACAATAAATCACATATCACTAGCTCAAAGGATCCTAAACCATTTGAATATCAATCTCACAAATGAAGATTGTCTCTACCATTGAATCCTCCACATTGTTAAAAGTACAGTTGTTCCTCTCCCGCCATATTACCCACGTAAGCATAAAGGAAGTATATTCCAGACAGAGGATTTCTGTTTTCCAAACCAATTTTTCTAACCCAATGTAGACCCACAACAGTTTTTGGCATCACCGAATGAAAATCCCAAAGAAAGAACAAATGACCACAGTTATAGGCTACTCCACAATGGATGAGTAAATGATCCATAGTTGCACTGCTAATTTTCACACTGTACCTTGCTTGGTGCCCTAGCTCATCAAATACTCTTCCATGGGAAACTTATGACATTGGAGCCTCTTACTTCGTAATACGGGCAAACATCAAACTTACTATCATCTTCAGCCTCCACTTTAAACAATCTGAACCCTCTCCACTAGGGATATTAGATATTAAACAATGTGCGTGTGCTCCTTTCATTCAAAGGCTCCAAAGAAGAATGTACAAAAGCATATCCGCTGCAATTGAGTATCAGTCTAGAAACAATGCTTTCAATGGTTGATTCCAATTCCATGTATCATTCAAAAATCACTCTTTTACCATGCCCAACCCCAAAGTAGTATGGTTTGCAAATCTCTCCTAGCCTGCCCTTATTCTTCTCCATTGGTTACATCCAGTCATCCATAAGTATATTTGGCCACCCTTGTCGTCTATTGTCCCCATTCCTCTCCATATTTAAAGTCAATAACACATCACCATAGACGGTTTCTTTCCTCACCAAAATGCCATAATCATTCCCCTGGCAAAGCTTGATTAAAATTTGCTGCCCAACTTCTTTGCTCCTAATCTGCCATACTTCACTGGAGAGCATACTGGATTCCACTCCACTCAGTGGAATTTAAATCCATCCCATAATCTACCCAAAAGAAATTCTTTTGCAATCTCTCCAGTCTGTTTGCTACATAAGAAGGAATGTTGTATGTTGGGTCTCTTGGACTCATGCCTGGGCATTCACATGCCCACTAAAGTCTATCTGAAACTACATGTGGGCTTTTTGAAGTTACACCAGAAGCATCTTTTGTAACTTATTACTTTTTATTCCAGACCTACTACTTTTGATGGTTTGACATTCCAGAAGCTTTAGCATTCTGTATAAAGCTGCTTTTGCTCCTTTTCAGGTCAGACATCCCAATATCTTATCCTTTCTTCACAGTACTGAGGCTGAAACATTTGATGGTTCTACTGCAAAGGTTACTATCTACATTGTCACGGAGCCTGTTATGCCACTGTCTGAAAAGATCAAGGAACTTGGCTTAGAAGGTACACAAAGGTATGGGCAATCTAGTCATCTGTATCTATTATAGTTTATCCAATGTGATTGCATTTGGATAATTTCAGAAATTTCCAAATATTTATTGGCTAGATTTTTTCACTCACTTGAACATATTAGGGCATCATAAATCTGGAAGCAAAGACTGTTGAGGCAAGAAAACAGATGCAAATAAAATCAAATCAAAGCAACCAACACATGCATGAACAAAATAACACAACAATTAATATATTACTACAACATAGAGGTAATCAAGGGAAAGGTTGGGTGGAGATAGCGTAGCGAAGAGGCAGGGAAATAACTCCAGAAGCATACAATAAGTCATCACCAACCTGTCCATAGCAACAAAAGGCTAACCTTTGGAATCGAAGCAGTGTTTTTCAGCTCCTCTGTTCTGCCCAACTTCATGCCGGAGAAGAGTTCATATATAAGACAGCCTATCAATCAAAATAAAGAGCTTAGATTGCTTAAAGAAGCCTATAATATTAATATTAATATAATAATAATAACAAGAAGACATCATTAACACAAAAGCCAATGAAGCTGTAGAATTTGTATCAGATAAGTACATAGAAGTTCTATTTTTTTTAACATGATAAGTAAAAAGAAGTTTGGATAATACACAAGAAAATGTTCAAATCAAATATAGCATCATCACACAGATCAGCCCGACATATTATGGGTCACAACAAGATTTTTTTTTTTTGATAAGTAAGAATGTATATATACGAATGGCTACTCTATGCATGAAAAAAAACATAGAGCAACGAGAAAATACAGAAGAAAAATGAAAAAAAAATAAAACAACAACAAATAATATACAAAAGAGAGAGAGCTAAGAAAAGAAGGGAGAGAATCACTAGTTGTGAGTCCCCATGCTCGAGACCAATCAAAAGAGATCCACTAAAAGAGGCAATCATCTGAACACCTGAACTATCAGATCCTCAAAAGTCCTGCGATTCCGTCCTTCCAAATACACCATAGGATGCATAACGAAACTATGTTCCAAATTTGAGACGAATGCTTCCCCAACCAATTCCACCAACCAAAAAGCAAATTTGGGATCGATCTAGGCATAACCCAAGACAAACCAAAAGTTATGAAGACAAAGCTCCACAACCGATAAGCCATCTCACAATGAAGAAGTAAGTGGTCTACCGTCTCTCCACAATGCCGGCACATAATGCACCAGTCTACAAAATCCAATCCCTCAATCGTCTCAAATTATCACCCGTTAGGATCTTATTCCAGCTACACACCAAACAAAAAAAGAAACTCGCCTAGGAGCCTTAACTTTCCATATTCCTTTCCAAGGAAAGACAATTGAGGGAGAGTCCGCAATTTGTTATAATACGACCTAATGTCAAACTCCCCATTAGGCTTCAACTTCCATTTCATCCGGTCTCTACCATCCATTGGGGAGTATTAGCTCCCAATATACGAAGAAAATGCAGCCCTTCCTCCATCTCCCAATCGTTAAAAGCTCGAATAAAACGAACATCCCAAATTCTTCTATCATCTGCCCCCTGCCTTGACAAAGAAGCTTCCACAGATGCCTCCTTATCAATGGCAATTCCATACAGCCTTGGGAAAGCCACTTGGAAAGGTTGATCCCCATACCACCCATCCTGCCAAAATCTCACTCTATTTCCCAACCCAACAACAAATTGACAATTCTTTCTAAAATCCTCCCATCCCATGCGTATACCTCTCCACAAACCACACCCATGAACTCCCCTACCTAGCTTTGAGGTCCATCCCCCCATTCCTCCCCATATTTTGACGCTACCACCCGCCTCCATAACCGACCTTCTTCCTTCCCAAACCGCCACAGCCATTTCCCCAATAAGGCCTTATTGAATGTAGTAATTTTCCTTATCCCTAAACCACCATTAGCTATAGGCGCACAAACTTTATCCAACCTACCAGATGATTCTTGCTATCACCCATAGGAAGTCCCTTTGCAACTTTTTATTTTATTAGCCACATAAGTAGGAATGGTGAACAGAGATAGAAAATAGGTAGGAAGACTAGATAACGTACTCTTGATAACATCAATCGACCTCCCTAGACAAATACAACTTCTTCCACCCGGCTAATTTCCGCTCAATTTTTTCCAAAATAGGATTCCAAATTGAAGGGAAGTTATGTGAAGCCCCAATGGCATACCAAGATAAGACATAGGCAAAGTTCCAACTCTACAGCCCAAAATATCCGCCAGAGCATGCACATCATCTACCTCCCCTATTGGAACCATTTCACTCTTGTGCACATTGACCTTCAAACCTGTTACCGCCTGAAAACTGAGTAACAACAACCGAATATGAAGAATTTGCTCCACATCTGCATCACAAAATAGGATAGTATCGTCTGCAAACAAAAGATGTGAAACACATTCCCCACCACCCCTCCTACCCTCAACTTTAAAGCCACGGATCAAACCAGCTTCCTCAACTCTTCTCAACATCCTACTGAACACCTCCATCAAAATCAAAAATAACATAGGAGATAACGGATCCCCTTGTCTTAACCCCCTTGAACTACCAAAAANAGTTCAGCCCGACATATTATGGGTCACAACAAGATTTTTTTTTTTTGATAAGTAAGAATGTTATATATACGAATGGCTACTCTATGCATTGAAAAAAACATAGAGCAAGAGAAAATACAAAGAAAAAGAAAACAAAAAATAAACAAACAACAAATAATATACAAAAGAGAGAGAGCTAAGAAAAGAAGGGAGAGAATCACTAGTTGTGAGTCCCCATGCTCGAGACCAATCAAAAAGAGATCCACTAAAAGAGGCAATCATCTGAACACCTGAACTATCCAGATCCTCAAAAGTCCTGCGATTCCGTTCCTTCCAAATACACCATAGGATGCATAACGAAACTATGTTCCAAATTTGAGACGAATGCTCCCCAACCAATTCCACCAACCAAAAAGCAAATTTGGGATCGATCTAGGCATAACCCAGACAAACCAAAAGTTATGAAGACAAAGCTCCACAACCGATAAGCCATCTCACAATGAAGAAGTAAGTGGTTACCGTCTCTCCACAATGCGCACATAATGCACCAGTCTACAAAATCCAATCCCTCAATCGTCTCAAATTATCACCCGTTAGGATCTTATTCCAGCTACACACCAAACAAAAAAAGAAACTCGCCTAGGAGCCTTAACTTTCCATATTCCTTTCCAAGGAAAGACAATTGAGGGAGAGTCCCGCAATTTGTTATAATACGACCTAATGTCAAACTCCCCATTAGGCTTCAACTTCCATTTCATCCGGTCTCTACCATCCATTGGGGAGTATTAGCTCCCAATATACGAAGAAAATGCAGCCCTTCCTCCATCTCCCAATCGTTAAAAGCTCGAATAAAACGAACATCCCAAATTCTTCTATCATCTGCCCCCTGCCTTGACAAAGAAGCTTCCACAGATGCCTCCTTATCAATGGCAATTCCATACAGCCTTGGGAAAGCCACTTGGAAAGGTTGATCCCCATACCACCCATCCTGCCAAAATCTCACTCTATTTCCCAACCCAACAACAAATTGACAATTCTTTCTAAAATCCTCCCATCCCATGCGTATACCTCTCCACAAACCACACCCATGAACTCCCCTACCTAGCTTTGAGGTCCATCCCCCCATTCCTCCCCATATTTTGACGCTACCACCCGCCTCCATAACCGACCTTCTTCCTTCCCAAACCGCCACAGCCATTTCCCAATAAGGCCTTATTGAATGTAGTAATTTTCCTTATCCCTAAACCACCATTAGCTATAGGCGCACAAACTTATCCAACCTACCAGATGATTCTTGCTATCACCCCATAGGAAGTCCCTTTGCAACTTTTCTATTTTATTAGCCACATAAGTAGGAATGGTGAACAGAGATAGAAAATAGGTAGGAAGACTAGATAACGTACTCTTATAACATCAATCGACCTCCCTAGACAAATACAACTTCTTCCACCCGGCTAATTTCCGCTCAATTTTTTCCAAAATAGGATTCCAAATTGAAGGGAAGTTATGTGAAGCCCCAATGGCATACCAAGATAAGACATAGGCAAAGTTCCAACTCTACAGCCCAAAATATCCGCCAGAGCATGCACATCATCTACCTCCCCTATTGGAACCATTTCACTCTTGTGCACATTGACCTTCAAACCTGTTACCGCCTGAAAACTGAGTAACAACAACCGAATATGAAGAATTTGCTCCACATCTGCATCACAAAATAGGATAGTATCGTCTGCAAACAAAAGATGTGAAACACATTCCCCACCACCCCTCCTACCCTCAACTTTAAAGCCACGGATCAAACCAGCTTCCTCAACTCTTCTCAACATCCTACTGAACACCTCCATCAAAATCAAAAATAACATAGGAGATAACGGATCCCCTTGTCTTAACCCCTTGAACTACCAAAAAATCAGCTGGAGACCCATTAATCAAAATAGAGAATTGAACTGTGGAAATACAAGTACGGATCCACAACAAGATTTAAAAGACATGTATATCAACAATCACCGAGTGCAACAGTAAGAGAGAATTTATGATCCATCTCATGTAACAACAACAACCCAGCCTTAGTCCCGAAATTTTAAGGTCAGTTATGTATTCTGTATGATCCACAACATGTAGCAAACTAATTATCACATTTCATTCGAGCCAAAAAGGTAGCCATGAGAAGCTTACCCAAGCCCCAAGAATCAATAGCCCATGGTGGTGATTTTCGGATCGCAGCCCAGTCTGAATTCACTAACTCTGTCGGTTTATATTGTGCTCCAACAAGCCATGCATATGGCTGAAAGGAATATTAAAAGATAACATGTGAGAAAAAAATCCAAATCAAACAATCACCAAGCCACTTATGCAGAAAGCAGGTTTTAAATTATAATTAGACAACACACTTTCTTTGATGCCCCATTCGTTAAAATTTTTGCTTCTTAATTATTATTTTATAATCATTTCCATGCATGAATTTTGTTTTAAGTTCTCAGAAATAATACAATATATATCATTGCATAAGTCAAGAACAAATTGCAACTAATGGATTACATCCAAACACAAAGATTACCAGCACTGGTACAGTGGAAGCTTCATTATTAGTATCAAACTCAGATAGAACATCAAATGCATGCAGCTTCCAGTCCAAAGTTTGTGTGACAACAACACTTGCCAAAGAAACATTACCATGGACCTGAAGTAGTCAAAGTGAGTCAAATAGTAAAAAAATGAACATTATAATAAGAGAGAGAAAAGTGGAAGAAGAACAAGAAGCTGGACCCAAAAAAAAAAGCTAATATATTAAGCAGAAATCACAAACACATATATCTATGTAATGTAATATCAATGATACAAGTATAGTCCATTTAAGGATACTTACAAGTTTACAATCATTATTTAAGAAGCTCACAGCTTTGGCTATCTGGTGCAGTCCCCACGCATAATACTCATCCCTGTAACAAAGTCAAGTTACTACAAGTCAAAATGATTTAAGACCACCAACAAATTGATCATTGATGCTTCAAACAACTGCCCTATATTTGGCATTGGACATCACACAGAGACCAATAGATAGTGTCTATCTATTGCCAAACTATAAATCAACAAAAAGATGGCAGATTAAAATTCTTTACAGTAAAATGCTTACAAAAGGAGAATCTATGGCAAACAACAAAGTAATAAGTCATTAATATTTTTTTTTTTTAATAAGTATAATAATTCATTAAAATGAGTATAAACTTTTAAGGAAATATCAGCGGCTTTTAAGTGCCATGCCTTCTCGTAGGTTGAATACATCAAAGCTTATTGAAAATAGTGGTGAGTTCTTAAACTTGATTATATTTAATTATTTTGAAGAAACTCTAGTCCTGGTAACCTGCTACATGATGTGCCTTGTGAGTGGTGGCTATGTCAAGTTGTGTACCTATTTTGATGAAATTCACTATGAATTCTTATACTTAGCTCTGCTTTTCTGTTTCTGGCATAATGTTGCTTCTTGGATTTTCTTTTCTCTGCCATTCTTTTTCCTCTTATTATAAAGTTTTTCAACCAATGGATTGGCAGAATATTTCCAAAATAAACTGGTGGACACAATACATTTTATGGAGATTCTAAATTTAAAAGACAGTGTTGAAAGGGATACCTTCTTCCGCAAGCTTCCAAATTTAGCAGAGCAGCTTCCTCGGCCAATTGTCCTGAAAAAGGTGTGGCATGGAAATTCTAATTTTATATATCTACTTGAAATGTCTTTGAATGCCAGCTTATGTTTTTGTTTTCTTGTTTCTACAGTTAGTACCATTATTAGCTTCTGCACTTGAATTTGGTTCAGCTGCTGCCCCTGCTTTGGCTGCCTTGTTGAAAATGGGTTCCTGGCTTTCAACAGAAGAATTCAGTGCCAAGGTCTCTTTAAGTACCTTTACAATATCCTTATTTTCAGATGTTAATTTTTTTCTTGTAATGATCTGGGTTGCTTGATATCTGTCCATATAATGCATAGAGCTCTAGTTGCTGGTTTGGTCAGTTTGATGGCTCTATATGAACTAGCGGTTTTTGTGATGCCCTAGGAATAAGATCTATGTATGTGCAAAGGGGCAATTCATTTTTTGATAAGTAATAAGATTATATAAATCAGAAAAAATGAGCCACCCAAGTATATAGGAAATATACTGGGGTAGACAATTAGTTACAAAAATTGCATAAATCTAACAAATCAATAATAGAAAATAAAGAGAGATTCCTCGTGGCTGACAACCAATCCAAAAGAGTTCTAAAAAAGAACTTAAGATCATAGATAGAACTTTTGGTGTCGTCAAAACTCCAACTATTCCTTTTCCTCCAACTGCACTACATCAAACAATAGGGGATAACCATCCAAATATGATCATTTCAATGATGACCAAAACAACTTCCCAACAAGCTAAAAGCTCAACAACAGATTTTGGCATCACCCATGAAACTCCAAAGAAAACCAAAATCATGGACCACAGATCTGAAGCAATAGGGCAATGAATCAAAAGGTGATCAACAGATTCACCATTGCATTTGCATATGCAGCACCAATCAGCTTTGGGTAAAATTTTGACAATTGCAAAGGAGCAATTTTCTTACTTTATATAGAGGCGTTTCTTCATTTAATACCTTAAAAATGGTCCAGAGGTGGCTTACATGGTCATTTAATGAATAGCTATAAGAATAGCTATAGCCCATGATCAAAGTATACCACCAATCATCCTACCACTGTGTATTGGTACTTATCGGGTATAGAATGAATCTACTTCTTTTTGTTCCTGCACAAAAAATTCTTTTATTTTATTAAAATAATAGAACACACATTAGGTCTTTCCTCAAGATTATCTACCGAAAAGGGGAGGTACAGAGCATTTTTTTTTTTTTGGATAAGTAATTATCTTCATTGGTAAAGAAGAGAACAATACAATGAAAATAAAAGCACACAGGCAGTTTGCTACAGATAAGAAAAACTAAGAACTAACTAGCAAGAAAGTTATAGTATATAATTTGTTCATAATTTGTCCATGGGTTTACCTTGGCACCTCCTCCCTTTGTAAGAGCAAAGTTGATGGTGAGGTTATCGGTTCAAGACATGCCGGGTGCTTGTATAGTTTACCAATCAAAAAAAAAAAAAAATTTATTTTGTTTTTTAAAGTGTTTGTGGCACTATTGCTATTTTACTCCACCCCACCTTTATTGGTCCTCTTTTCACTCTAGATCTTACTCTAACTTGACTCAAATTAATTATATGCAGGTGCTGCCAACAATTGTGAAACTATTTGCCTCCAATGACCGAGCTATTCGAGTTGGTCTCTTGCAACATATTGATCAATATGGAGAGACGTTATCAGCACAAATTGTTGACGAACAAGTATGTAGTCAATGATACAAATTATTTTAATGTCTTTTACAATCATGCAAACTCTACTTTTCTTCTATTATCTATTGTTTTAGCAGTGTGGAAATTCTAAAATTCCATTTGGTGTTTTGCAACTAGGTTTACCCTCATGTTGCTACTGGGTTCTCTGACACATCTGCTTTCCTTCGTGAACTGACTCTTAAATCCATGCTTACTCTGGCTCCTAAGGTTTGTGCATCATATTTCCTGGTTTTAGGACTCCTATTTCCTTTGTTTTCTGTGTAATGGATTTATTGATAAAAACCACTGTTGATTTTGGTGAGAGCCCTTTAATGTAAGAGGCATATACTGCAGTAATTCTGGTTGTTAGTGTTGAATTTTCTGAGAAGGAATAATGAATTGCATTTAAAAAGTGCAGAAATAATTAGTGTTGATTTGTTGCATTAGTCTAATTAGTTTGCTGAGGATTTGAAGTTGAGTTTTGGGACTAAGGCTTTTTTGCTGTACAAAACATGTCGTAGATTTTGAACCCACAATCTCACCCTCCCATTCTTGTGAGAGGTAGTGTCATTTGAATCATAGCTCATTGGCATACCTATTTTAATGACTCTTGGGCTTCTGTCTTTTCCTTGGTGGGGCGGCACCTTACAGTTTGGCCACCCGTTGCAAGCTGTCTTGCACCATGTCTTTACAAGATGAGAGAATGTCCTCTAACTTGCTTGGTTCATGCCTAAATTAGAGTGGTTTGAATTAAGTTGAATTCACTTCAAGGACGAGAAAGAATACAGGGAAAGAAAGGTCAAGGAACTACAAAGACATGATGGCTTGTTATTTAATGGAGAATATGACCCTAGATGGAAGCCAAAATGGCAGAGGATGTTCAGTATTTCTTACCCATGCTCAACGAATTGTTGTTTCAAGCTAATTTAATGCTGTGATTGAAATTGTAGTACCATAATATTTACGGGCAAATGATGCAACACACTTCTCTTCCTTATGTTATCATCTTGAGTCTGCATTTCATGGGTTTTTTTCTCCAGTCATTTTATTAATCAATGGTAGATAATTTTTTGTGTTTTTTTGACTCCTTTCTAAATGTTGTTCCTATTTCACCTGTCATTGTAGCTTTCTCAACGTACTATTTCGGGGTCATTATTGAAGTATCTCTCAAAGTTGCAGGTAATAGTTTCAACCATTTGTTTGGAGAAGTGGAGCCTATAAAGAGCTGGTCATTCACTCATATTGATGTAGTTGACGACGACTTCTTTTTCTTTTATGTTCAATAGGTTTCTCAGTTTTGTAAATCTTGCAGGTTGATGAAGAGCCAGCAATCAGAACAAATACTACTATTTTACTTGGGAATATTGCAAGTCACCTAAATGAAGGGGTTAGTATCAACAATTTCTTATTTTATTGATTCATTGGCATCCTGAATAACTTGATATTCTTGTTTGATATGCTTGTTCTTAAATGTCATGCTTTCTTCCTTTTTTCATTATGGTCTAATTGGTCGTCATAAGCATATTTTCTTAAATGTTCCTTTTGTGAGTGTCAACTGATGGGTTCAGATCTACAATGCAGACAAGGAAGAGAGTTTTGATTAATGCATTTACTGTTCGTGCATTGCGTGATACTTTCTCGCCTGCCCGAGGAGCAGGTATTAGAACTCTATGATATTTGTCTGTGGCAGCTCTTTCACCTCATTATTCATGAAGTTCTTGGCATTAAAAATATTTCTACGTTTTGTTAATAAAAAATTTGTGCATTTTAACTTCCATCTTCAATTCTTTAAATGTTGGATGTTGATTAACTCCAATGTTGTTTTATCAGTTAGTTTATGGACCAATTCAAAATTTTATTGTGTCAGGGATCATGGCTCTATGTGCCACCAGTGCTTATTATGACGTCACTGAGATTGCAACTCGGATTCTACCGAACATCGTTGTACTTACCATTGATCCCGACAGGTTAACTATTCTTCAAATGATTTGCCTATTATTATTTTAGCCATTTTCCTGGTGTAAACGTTTGAGGCTGTGCTTTTTTAACACTCATTTCCTTTTATCCAACTTTTTTTGCCTGTCCTATTTTATTTCTTATGTTGATTAAGTCTTCCCCTTTCCAACTAACTGTCCGGTGGCCTGTCAATCCTAAGAAATGTGCCTTTGATCCAGTAATATTTTATTGCTAGGAGCGGACAGTCAGAATTACTCTATAAAACGGACACGGTTAATTCTGGGAGAACAATGCTTGCGGTTTTGAACACTGGCCTCCTTATATTTTTTACTATTAATTAATATCACACATGTTTTCTGGGGCTCTTTTAAATGATAGGATCATTAGGCACAGTAATTTTTCTTCTATCTGTAGACATTAAAATAACAATCATATTCATAAAAGATGAATTTCTATGATGCTACTTTAACCCACAGATTTTTATTTTTTTATATTTATTATTATTATTATTATTTTTTGTTTCTTTTGTACTCAATTTCTTTGTTTCTATTCTCTGGGTCTTATGTTCTTAACATGGTTACTTTTTTTATTGTTGGACCTTGAAGTATTTTCAGTCTTTGAGCCATCATGTTGTCTTCCTTTTTAATTTTGAACAGTGATGTTCGCTCAAAAGCATTCCAAGCTGTTGATCAATTTTTGCAGATGCTGAAGCAATTCCAAGAAAAGGTGTGTTTTTAAATTCTTGTTATTTCTAATTATTATTTACTTATGAAAAAAATTCGTGGCATTTTGGTTTAAAGCGCAACTTCTGTTTATAAAATCTGCATGTATTTTTGAGGAGATGAGTATTGTGTGCATGAGTGTAGCTTGCGTTTACTGACTTCCACTTTTTTCCTTTTGATAATGGACTTCCACGTTTTTTCCTGAATCAATTCTTATGTATTTCCTGTTGACATCACATCTATGATGCAAGAGTTAGTGAAGTCATGGTCTGTGATATTATGTTTCTATGGCCCTTGTAGTACAGACACCTTTGTACCTACATGATCTCCTTTTTTGACTCTCCCAACTTGGCTGACCATGGCACCCCCCAGCTAGTATATTTATGGTGACTCCAGCATCCCGCCTGCTTGAAGAAAAGTTCTTGATACAAACTGATCTGAAATTTATTGGTTTTTACTTTAAATAAGTGATAAATATTAAAAATAGACGAAAGATCTCATTTTCACAGGTTGTGTTCACAAAGTTCCCTCAAAGAATTACAGAAGCTTATTGTTTCTTTTGCCATATGCGTAAGGCCAGAGTGTGTGCGCAAAATTAATGTTGTGAAATGTTCCTTGCTTGTTAAGTAAAGTTATCTGCTTAAGAAGAAGAACACAACTTATTTGAAGTATGCATATTATGCTTAAATCAGATAGCATATTTCTTTATTTTAAGATAGGGTTTCTGCCCTTAACGTTTTTGCTTTGTTGTGTTATTTTTTTTTTTTGCTTCTTATCATAAAAGTGATGTTCTTGGCCGAATGTAGAAAGACATGTATATTGGTTTAGACTCAAGCGTGAATAGTTTATAATTTGTGCATTTTTAGTGGTGCTTTTGATATCAGAAGAAATTAATGTGTCTATCTCGTTCCTTTCCTTTTTTGGATAAGTCTTCCCGTCTCTTCTTTCAATCTTTCTTTCTTTCTTTCTTTCTTTTGGTTGTATTTTTACTAAGAAGTAGTTAATTTTTAGGGAAAGAAGGTCTTGAGTCTGAACTAGATTATATATATATATATATATTTGTTTTTGGATAAATGAGTCTGAACTAGAATATATGATGCTGATATTTGGTTTTGCTCCATTCTTTCATAATTTTTATGTTGATTATTTCCCCTTGGTGGTCATTTATAGGCAAATTCAGGAGATACTGGAGGTGCAGGCCTTGGGTTGCCATCAATACCTGGAAATGCTAGTTTACTTGGGTGAGTTATGAATGTACATATGTATGTATGTATGTGTTCTTTTCATTCAAAATTGAGACAAATTGTTGGAATGATTCCAAGCTGTTGCCTTTTATGTGAAACTGGGTACTAAAAGCACATGGGTGAAACTAATCTGAGTGAAGTTCTCCTATGTCATCCAAAAAAAAAAAAAAAAAGCACATGGGTGAAACCATCATGTATTGTTCCACTCTACTGCTAATCCTAAATTGTAACTTGTAAATGGGATTATTTATTTATTTATTTTTTAAATTTCAGATCTTAAATATATATATTTTTATTATGTTGTTGATAGCATGTAATCAAATCTATTGGCTTGTTTCTAGCACTTGCTGGAAGGAAGGCATTTTCTATATATAATTAAATGATTTATAATAATTGTTTTGGTGTTTATATAGATATGACATTTTACAAGATCAACCTTTATTAAGATACGGGACATCCAAATGTCAAAATATACCATGCAAATAAGCTCTAGCTCCAAATTGCACGTACTCCTTCCATATTAATGGGATGGAGGGTGAGTTTGTGGGTTCATGACCCACAGTGTGTGTAACTCACCCAAAAAAAAAGCCCAAACATGCCCCTAATTAATCTCCATTTGTGCCTGTTCTTAAATTCGATTGCTTTTGAATAGTTCTATTAATACCTTGATTTTCAACTCCATTCTTCCATAATTGGTTCTCAACTCAGAATATTAGAAAATGCATCTTTACCTTACTATTGACTTGAAACTCATGGTACTTATGCAGATGGGCCATGAGCTCCTTGACTCTCAAGGGCAAACCTTCTGAGCAAGCTCCACTTGCTTCTGTGACTTCCAGTGCACCCCTAACTTCTACTTCTTCCAATGCCAGTTCAGGTAGGCATGTTGATAACTTGTCTTTTTTTTTTTTTTTTTTTTTTACAAGGATAACTTGTCTTTTTTGTTTTCCTTTTCCAGCTTATTGCAAATCTGGGCCCTGTGATAACACTTATTTTTTGCTATTGCCCATGTATGGGTTATTGGATAGACTTGAGTAGAATGACTGGATTAAATATGATAAATTTTTAGATATTTAATGGCAAGAGATCTTATTGTGGTAACTGGTAATTAATGGAGCCATAAAGCCTGTTTTGTTCAACTTTCATAATTGAATAGCTTATGTGGTATCTGTCATAATTTAACTCTGTAAGGTTTTTTAGTAAATAAAAATAAATGAGGTCTGGTGTGTCTATCTTTGTTAAGGAGGTATTGGCTACCGATTTTGGAACAGTTTTGGGACATGCTTATTCATGTAGACTGCTTCTATTGTGTTGGAAGAAAAAAGAGGGTGGATTGGTACATAAGGGCTTACTTTATGTACGGTACAGGAACAGGGTAGAGCAAAATGTGTTAATTATGTTAGTTTTCTTGTCTCTCTGAAGTTATATATATGCATTCTGGCACTAATATTAGAAAATGCACTTAATTGATTACGACATCCAATGGATACATAAGTTTAAGTGAGGGCATTTATTTGAAATTCAATCTTACTGTAATTACTTTCCTTGAATCCTAGTGATAGATACTCCAAGTACAGCACCTATCCGTGTCAATTCCACCCCAGATTTTGCTGATCAACCTCTACCTCCATCTCCTACCTCAACGGATGGATGGGGAGAGCTTGAAAATGGAATCCATGAAGAGCGTGAAAATGACAAGGATGGTTGGGATGATATTGAACCACTTGAAGAGCCAAAGCCATCTCCCTCTCTTGCAAACATTCAAGCAGCTCAAAAGCGGCCAGTCTCACAACCTGCTTCCCAGCCAAAACAAGGTAGATTATCCATTCAACTTTTAGTTGCTGACAGTATTTACCATTTGGTAAAAGTGGCTGAGTTAAAATGGTTATCCATCTACCCCATCTGGTCCATGACCGGAAGATATATATATATATATATATATACACAAGGGCGGAGCTAAGGAGGGGCCAGGGCCCCCACTGAATTTTTAAAATGGGAAAAAATTTATAATTGTTAGGGAAATTAACTTACCGGCCCCCCCAGACTCTGAGATAAGAAAATATCCAAAAAGAAATTCAATTGAAACAACCCAATAAAATACAATCCGGCCCATAATCTCTACAAATCCAAGCACTAAATCTCAAATCCGCAATATATCATTTTTTTTTTTTTTTAAAATTTTAAATTTGATATTTGTGGCTGTCTTGTTATGGTTTATTTGATGTTTATATTTGATAAATATGGTTTGAGTAATTGAACTAAGCATTTATTTATTTTTAATTTTTAATTTTTTTTTCCGAATAAGTTATTAGAATTTGCTTGTTTATTATATTATATAATTATATGTGATCAGTAGCATGTATAATTATTTTATTGAGACAAATTTACACCTCAATTGTTTGGTTTTGTCTAACTGCACATATAGAAAATTACTAAAAAGAATTAGTTTAGAATCAATTATAAATTTCCAAAACCTTATAAATCAATTAACATACTCAGCCATTATATATATATATATATATTGGTGTAACTTTTGTCAATGTTACACTGCTAAAGAACTTTCTATTGGATGTATTTTTTTATTATAAAAATCTACCATTACGTCATAAATTCTCTCTTTAAAGTGTCAGTGAGCTCTAACTCAAAGGGCACCTTCTCTTGTATAAGTTCCAAAGTGGAGGGTGAGGTTGTGGGTTCAAGGCCCATTAGATGTGTGTGTAACTTACCAATTATATATATATATATATATATATACATATATGCCATTCTTGCAAAATACCATGATGATTAGAGATCAACTTCCTTGTCATCTATAACTTGTTTAAATTTTAGTTTTTGTACCTCAAAATTATACACAACACGAGTTATAGATCAGATAGTAAATAAATTTCCACACCTCTTGTGCTTAGGCACTGGGGTTCAAACCCCATCAGCCCCCCTCCTACTATATACCTAGCAAAATAAATATTGATATATTTAGCTTGGTCTCGGTAGACTTATTTTTTGGCTTTGCAACTGGTAGCCTAGTCCAGCTTGAATATAATTGTTACTGGTGGGAAGTCTGACTACTGTTTGAACTTCCTTTCATTTAGAAGTGTGCATTTAGCTATTGTCACTTGGCATGCCTCATATGAAAAAAAAAACAAAGACATTTCTTCTAGGATTGTTGATTGTGACTCGGATGTGTTTCTTCTCTAGAGTAATAGCAACTAGCAACTTATTATTTTTCCCTATATATGTGTCTTGACAAACTCAGTGCTTAGTGTCATATATTTTACTCACAGTTGATCACAACTCACAAGCTTGGAAAAAGGAGGGTTGTCGTAGGTTGGTAGCCGTTGTATAATTTAGTAATTTTAATTTGAATGAAATCCTTATAGACACAACTTGGGGTGTCCCCTAATACACGTGGTCAACCCCGATTGCTTTGTTGAGGATCCATTCCGACCCTAAAACTCTGGGATCATGGCTATGTTGTAGATTGTCTTGACACAATATATGCACATTAACAACCAGATATTCAGTAATAGAAGCTTTATAGTTGCTATTGCTATTCTATCTTGTTTCTATTGTGTACTTGAAAATACTTGTCACCACTTGTGCACGAATAGTAAATGACACAAATGCTTACTCATTTATACTATTTGCTCCTGGTTGCTTTTAGTTTTTGGTCTTGCATTCAGCATGTCTTTTAATGGAATTTTTCTTATTCCCCATCCCCCAGCTACAAGTTTACGACCGAAAAATGCAGCAAAGGTGACCAAACATGATGAAGATGATGATTTGTGGGATTCCATAGCTGCGCCAGCTCCAAAATCATCTAAGCCTTTGAATGTTAGAAGAGCTGCATCAGCTGATGATGACCTTTGGAATGCCATTGCTGCTCCTGCACCAGCTACAAGGGCACAGCCTTTATCGTCTGGCCGAGGTCGAGGAGCCAAGCCTGCTGCTCCACGTTTAGGTGCACAGAGAAAAAATCAGCCATCCTAATCTGGGATGTGAAGAATTGCATAGAACAGAACAGAAGAAAGGACTACAAGATTTATATTTGTACATTTGAGTGATTTACCTTATTGATATAAAACGAATCCATGTCACAGTGAGTTGTATTTGCAGTCTGTGACTATATTATTTGACTTGTAATATTATTCTTTTGATTAATTTTGTTTTGGTTCAATAGTGGCTTACTAAGCTGAGAGATACGCAGTTAGTAGTTCAAGTTCAATCCATTGTTCATTTGAAGAAGAAGAAAACTTTTATTTTTCGTGTGACATATGTTGAATATGGTGTAATGTTAAAATTCGCATCATCATTATATTCGGGCCTGTAACATATCTTCTGGGATATTATTCTTTTTCTCTTTAATTGATTTGTATATGAAATACGTTTGTAGATGGTTTAGCTTGACGTTTATTCTAGCCTGTAGCTTCAAAAAGGGGCATGGGGAGCGTTTGCTTTACATTCTATTTCATCCTATTGCAAGTTTCAACCAGCTTAATAATTGCTCATTATATACCTTTTTTTTTCCTTAAGCATTTACAATGAACTCTAGACAATTTTCTAACAATTTTTACTGGACGGTCATTTTTGTATTTTAGCAATCCACCTTTAAAAAAAAAAATACATTACTCCAGTGAATTCTATACTTTTTTTTTCTTTATTTCATTCAGATGTTTTCTTGTTTGGTACTGTAGAAAGAGAGTTGGTAGAGAATAAACAATTGAGGAGACATCATTTAGCAAGCCTATAGGTGTTGATGAGTTATTGAGCTTCTTGGAATAAAAATAGGGATTGATTAATCAAAATTTGGAAAAAAGAAAAGAAAAGAAAAAAGACATCTATTGAGCTCACTGTAAATGCTATGTGGCTTTTGGAATTGCCGTTTATTTAATGCTCCTTTGCACTGGACCTATTGGAATTTGGACATGTGTTGAATAATTATCATGTGCCCACGTCACAACGAGTTTAGTCTACTTGTGCATTAGACCCAACCTTTGCCCATGCCTTTTTCTCTCTATTGTTTTACTCGGGAACCAATAAATATGACAGCATGTTATTAAATGTTGTACCAAACATCAATTGGTTGCAGTTGGTTTTTCAATGACTACGTGTACGTTATGTCTAAATTCTAAGTATATGCATTTGTAGAATAATGAATTAAGGATAGAAAGATAACAAATAAATTGCAGTTTAATCCTTCTACGTTTTGGATTGTCAATTTGGTCCAAAATACATTAACTCATTCCTCTCTAGAATATTTAACAGAAAAAGTTCTTAGCAAGCATGTTTTTGTTTAGATTGTTGATGCTTGTAGTCGTAGAAATCATTTTCTTATTGTATGAAGTACCAAATAAAGAGGAGTTAGGCACTAAATGAATCTCCTAAAATTAATTGTCTAGGGCCTGATGGAATTCGTGGTCTCTTCTTTAAGCATTACTAGGAGATAGGTGGGAGGCTTGTTATTGAAGCAAACAAGCGTTAAATACATTTCTATTTAGTATTTGCTTACTCCTTTAGGCAAATTTAAAATATCTAATAAAAAATTCTTAGCATGCATGTTTTTGTTTAGATTGTTGATTCTGGGACTAATGTACAAATCATATTCTTACTTATATGAAATGCTATACGAACAGGAAATTGGAAAGCTACTTTGCCAAATGTATCTCCTCAAATCGCCAGGGCCTGGTGGAATGCCCGGTCTCCTCTTTAAGCCTTACTGGAAGGTAATTGGGAGGCTTGCATTGAAGCAAACAAACTTTGATTGTGAATGCAAAAGTTTTTGGTCATTTTATACCAATAAGCCTGTATTGTTAGCTATGATATAATTTCTAAACCGTGGCAAATAGGTTAGGACGTTTTTTGAACAAAATAGTCTCACCAAATCAATTTACTTTCATATTAGATAATAATACTACAACAACAAAACCTTAGTCTGAAATTTTGGGGTCCATTGTACTAAATAATAATAATAATAGTAATAGGAGGAGGGGAGTTGATAAAGGCCTTATAGGTGTAAGCCCCAAGCCTATTTCAAAAGGAGTATTCTAACTCTCAGGTTGTTTAGACACTTAAAGCAACATCCAATTTACTTCCTAGCAATTATTCCAACAGACATCATGCTCTACAGTGGAAGTGGTGCCTATTGACATACTTTTCCTTTTCCCTCATATGGTTGCTAAACCCATGTGTACGTAATTTTTTTATTATTTATTATGTAAAATGGAGAGAGAGAGACAGAGAGAGATAATCAACCAATTTTATAATAATAATATTATAAAATGGGACACATTGCTAATATTAAAGATGTAGCTGCTAAGAGCTTTATCCAGGGGAAGTAGACTGTCAAGTCAAACCACGTAATTCTTGTGTACTCTTTTTCTTTTGCTTTGGCATCTCAATCTTAATTTTCTCTACCATATTTTTCTATTTCATTTTGATTTCAATAAGAGAGGAGATCCACATAACTCTCGTGTACTCTATCTCTTTTGATTCGGCATCTCAATATTAATTTTCTCTACAATACTTTTCTATTTCATTTTGATTTCGATAAGAGAGGAGATCAATTCTACTTTACTCAATATGATTACATTACTCAACCTCTCAAACTATGAGATTCTCAAGTTGCAATTTTTCTCTCTATTTTACTCAATGTTCTTTTTTAAGAGTTTTATTCTCCTCTATATGAAAGCATTCTTAAGCTAAAAGCCATAGAACCCTTTATAATACTGTTTACATATTAGGGTCCAATCAAGTCCTTCAAGTCCTTGATGAGCAAGGAATACAAACAACACTTTTTTGATTAGGAGTTTCAATTTCTTATTTAACAATGAACAGAATTTCGTTTCATACCAAAAATCCCAACAAAAAATGTCAAATAGGAATCTGAGGTAATTCACGGACTCTTTTAACTTATATGATGGTGGTGATGGTTCTCTTAGGTCAAGAATGGCGTACCACTCTTTCATGGTAATCAAGTCATAATCTGAACATTTCAAACCCAAACCAGGCCTGCATTCTGGACAAAAGCATTTATCTTGACGATAAGGTTGTTAATTAATATGCTATTCTTAAACGGCGAGCTTAATTTTCTCTTAATTATGTAGATTAAGTAAAGTACAAATAAGCAGTGAAGCATCTGGTGTTTATTGAGACAGTCAAAAAATTGACACAAAGTCCTCTTGGACCAGATTTTTCAAAAAAATTAATCTGAAATCTGGACTGTTGCATTTGACATGTTAGGACATGGTATTTATTTTGGTGCATATCATAAATAAACTTTAAAAAAATGCTATTAGCTACAATTGGCTTAAGATGAAAGTCTCAGACTTTTTCTCAGCATCAGTTATTAGGACGGCAGCTTGTCCAGCATTCATCGAGACTCATTCTTACTCATATATGCCTATGAAGTTCTGTTTTTTTAGTCTATATATAGAGTTCATGTAAGGATTACTTCACATCTCAAACTCTTTTCAGTAGTTCAATTTGATATCTTTTTGAGCTTGAAAAACTTACTGGAAACCAAGATCAAGATGGTGAACCACATTATTCTTGTATTGAGCTTGCTTGCATTCGCGCCTGTGCTCTGGCTTCTGCATCGGATCCTAGTCCTGTGCAGGATTTCTGCATTGCAGACCCTACTAGCTCAGGTTTTGGCCCAACTATAACATGCCTAGCTTTGTTTTGCATTAAAGATTATTCATACTGCCTTCTATTCTATCCATAATGCAAACCTCAACTTTTTTGTAGGCCTACATGCATGGTTGGACACTCTAGTTTAGTGCATGAGCGATTTTAGTCAATGAAGTTTAAAATGATTGCTTTAGTCTCTTAGATGGCATAACTAACTAAATACTAACGCCTCATTACTCCATAGATACAAAAGGCAATCACTTTAAGTTTGTCAAGGACTACAATCGATTACTTAAAGTTTCTTATAAACTAAAAAAGATCCTTTAAACTTCAAAAATTAGAATAGTTTGTGGCTTTTTTTACAATAAAATCTTACTTGTGGTAGTGTGATTATGGCAGCTCGAGTGAACGGCTTTGCTTGCCTGGACCCTAAACTTGCACAGGCCGGCCATTTCTTCCTTAGTGGACTAAACAAAGCGGGCAACACATCTAATCCTCTAGGCTCTAGCGTTACCCCAGTGACTCTGGCTCAAATTCCTGGACTAACCACACTTGGTATCGCACTGGCTCGCTTGGACTATGCTCCATTGGGTCTCATTCCACTACATTTTCATCCTCGTGCTACCGAGGTTTTAACAGTTCTAGAAGGCAGCCTCTGCGTTGGTTTTGTGACCTCCAATCCCAACAACCAGTTCATATCAAAGGTCCTTCAGAAGGGTGATGTGTTTGTCCTTCCAGTTGGACTCATTCACTTCCAGCAAAATGTGGGTCAAGGAAAGGCCATCTCTATCTCTGCCTTGAGTAGCCAAAACCCTGGAATCATTACTGTTGCTAACGCCGTTTTCGGATCAAAACCATCCATTGCAGATGATATTCTGTCCAAGGCTTTCCAGGTGGACAAGTCTGTAATTGATTATCTTCAAGCAAAATTCTAGCTGAGCAGAATACTATGAAGTTCTATGCTATCATATTACTAGGCGAGTGTTTTCATTATGCTAATGTTATATGACACACAAATTTATTTTCTAAAGTTGTACTTGGATTTTCATTGATTAAGGTTGCATGTTATGTAACCTACAATTTCTATAATATATGGAGTATATTTTTAACTAAATATCATTATCTTCTTTGTAGCTTGATGCATATAACTGTCTCGAACACTATGAAAATGGTAATTGTTAATGCACACACCTTATTGCAAACACTGTACGCAACTTATTTTTTGAACTTGAACTCAAGATTCCAATTCAAAAATTGAAATGTGTGTATGATGTGTGTAATAGGCAGTGTGTAATAAACATTGCTTCTATGAAAATGTTCCTAAATCAATCTTACACTTGTTTGTACCAATAAAATCTTTTGTTCTCATTTGAGTGTTCTACTTTATGTAACATCAATCTAACTTGCAAACATGTCCTTTTTTTCAAGTAATGAAAAAAAAAGAAAAAAGAAACACATGATACAAAGTAAAACACAAAGATTGGGAACGAGAATTTTATTCAGTTTGGGTGCTATCACCTATAGGATTAGAAGAGAACCACATAATTAACAGAGGTGAAACTGTGTAGTGTGTCAAAGAGCTAAAAGCTGCAAGCTTATTGCCATGCCGCTCTAATTTGTCAGCAAACTTATATGATGAACAGCGTTTTCTTAACATCATTCTAAATTTTCACAATTAGAAGCAATTTGGCAAATGATTCCACATACAGACCAGTCATCAGCTACATTAACCAACCTGGTGTGTAAGCAACAATAAGCAGTGACCAAGCTACGTTGTGGTGAGTGAATGCAATTGCCCTCCCTCAAAAGATATCTTGTGGGGTTCAATGGTGAGTGCTTTGGTGAAAAATAGGGTCCGTACAATTTAAAACGTATGGATAGATTTAATAAAAAAAAAGTTAGACCGAGTCCCAAAATAACACTAACCTACAAATAATTCTTTAGATCTCCTCTATTTTAAAGTTTTTTGGAATCTTTTTGTGAAGTGTTGATCTCTTTTTATTGAAAAAAGTTCTCCTTTCTCACGTTATCTTCTGCATTATATATATATATATATGATCGGTCCATTTTCGAGATTAACTCTTTTTTTTTTTTTTTTTTTTTTTTTCATACTTTGCCAGATTGGAGTTTTGCCTTAAAGACTTTTTCATGTCTTTCTCTTCCTGATTTGATTTGACCATTGTAATATGAGATCTTGATTGTATATCCCATAGTACATCCCTAGTGCACATGGGTTTGTTTTGGGATTTCAATAGAAGTTTCGTTAAAAAAAGAAAAAAGAAAAAAAAAGAGGAGAATCTGACTTGAGAGTTGAAATATGATATATTGGTGGCAAAACACCACACTAGTATTCTTCTAGACTTTCACCTTTTTGCTTTTGCAAACATCCCCGTGATTTTGGAATTGTAATCAATTGAGTATGTTTTTTTTTTTTGGTTAAATTGTTGTTTAAATTTTACACCCCAACGTTTAAGAACTTGAATTTTACATCTTGAAGTTTAGTTCTGCTAGCAATTTACCCTGCATGGTTAGAAATTACACATCATCATGCTAACATGTTTTATTTTTGTCAAATCAATCTCAAAACTACCGGTTTCAATGAAAAGTAAAAGCTGACCTGCCATACACAAAATAAAAGCCTAAAACTACACCGTTTCTGCCTACCTTCTATAATCCCAAAAACTCACGAAGGCAGCTCCCTCTCACCTCGCACGGTAGAGACCCATCGTGAACAGCTCCACAGCAGCAGCCATAGTGGTGGTCACAGCAGCAGCGGCATCCATAGTGAGTATCATTGCAACAAATTTACAAAGAAAACAGTTCAGGTTAAACTTCTTCAGTGAAACCCACTAGATTTGAACAATCAAGTCAAGGGAACTAAAGGGTATGAAGGTCTGATAAAAAAGAAAAGTGAATGATAATAATACAAAAATTACCATGCTTCTAAAAGAAGCAAGAGTTTACAGTTTATCGCTAAGTAAATCACTAAGAAATAAGTAAGCTTTGGCAATTGGCTAGTGCTTTGACGCCAACAAATCTGAAAATGCAGAATCTGTATAGGTAAATCACTTTCTCCCTCTTTAATCCGTTTCCACTATTTTTAGCTTCTACAACTTTTTTCCAGATTCAACCTTAGCCGATACAACAATTCTTCCATTTAAAAGAAATATATAATTGTTGTGGGTTCAAAAATCTGTCAAAGAAAGAGAAATAGAGCTGGAGAGGAGAGAAAGAGTTCTCATTGAGGCCGCCGTTGTGGCTGCTGCTGGGGAGCTGTTCTGCTGTGTGTTCACGATGGGCCTTCGCCGTGCAAGGTGGGAGGGAGCTGCCTTAGTGGGTTTTGGTTTGGGATTTTAATAGTTAGGCTGAAACGGTGTAGTTTTAGGCTTTTAGTTTTGGGTATGTCTGGTCAATTTATATTTTTTTATTGAGTTTTGAGGTTAATTTGATAAAAACAAAACATGTCAACATGGTAATGTGTCAATTAACAGCAGAAGCTAACTATAGGGAGTGAATTGCTAATGGAACTAAACTTCAGGGTGTAAAATTTAAGTTCTAAAACTTTAAGGTGTGAAATCCAAGCAACTCCAAATGTCAAGGGTATAATTTGCAATTTACCCCCCCTTTTTTTTTTTTGAGAAATAATTGAATATGCATTTAAGTCTATGGTATTATACAAAATCATGGGCCATGTTTGTATTCCTATAGTTAAAAGTGATATATTATATATCTTATTGAAATTATTCAAATAAATGTTGTTGTTTTAACTTTGAATATTTCATGTACCTCAATGATATACTTTATATGAGTTTGGCTTAGGTCCAGTGCGCTAAATTTGACACAATTTAGACACCTGTCTAAAATTGGTCAATGTATCTACATAGTGTCTGGTCCAATGTATTAAACCAAAGCTTTGCTCTATCTAGATGATGAAGAAACCTTCTTGCAAATTTTGAAGTCACCGTGGGAATCAAGAAAGTTCATACTTCATTTAGAGCTCATTTGAATAGGTTGTTCTAAAAGCCTTAACGCGCATTTTTATTAAAAACACGAATACCTATGCATTTGGCATTGTGATTTTACTAGAAATTGCGCTCTTTCAAAGGCAAAATATCACGTTTTGAAACTAGAGTACCGGCCAAAATTTTGAAAACGGCACTTAAAACACAGATCTTGTAATACTCTTTAAGGCTTGAATACCTAATATACCCTCACGCATTTGCTAAATAACAAAATCACCAACTAGCAAATAACCTTACCTCCCTGATTTTCCAGCGACAACATTGTGCTCAGGGTCTTAGGCGAAAGTTGCAACAGTAGTGGAGAATGTTATCACAACAAGAAAGAGCACAATCGTTGCAGTATCAAAAATGGAAATAAGAAAGCATCACTCATAGGAAAAACATGTCCACTTGCTCTTTTTTCCATATTTGCAATAACAACCTGTCTGTGTGTGAAAATTATATGCTGTACCCGACATATATGCTGGGTCTCTCACACATAAGAGGGCCCCACAGTGTGTGGGACCTGCCAGTGTGTGAGTGACTCGGCATATATGCCAGGTACACCATATACCAACTCATCTGTGTGAAGGAAATCTTTGGTTTCTCTCTCTACTATCTCTTTTTCACTTTCATTATTTGTGGTTGATATTAGCTTTGGGGAAAGAGAAAGTAATTGGGGTTATTTTTATGGAGAATTGAAAAAGCTGTGAAAACAGTTAATTACTTTTTTGTTTTTTCATAAAAAATTTCCTAAAATGGTTTACTAATATATGCCTTAAGGGCATACATTAGTAAATCCCTATTTTAATTTAGTTTTTGCTTTTGATAATAATACTTTTTTATTTAAAGAAAAGGCTAAAGGGGAAGTGATTATTATTATTATTATTTTCATGAGCTACTTCAAATATGATAGAATAATATCATCAGAATTAAGTATTTTCCAGTTCTTTTTGGTAATTTGCACCAAAACAACAATTTTAGACTAATACTATACACAAATTTTACCAAACGTTCTACTAATACTATACACAAATTTTACCAAACGTTCTACTATAATTTTTAAAATTCTGTTTTCCAAACGCACATTTTCAAACAGCTTATCCAAAAGGATCCTTAATATTTGTAAAAGCCATTATATTATAGGTTTGGTAATCCTTAAGACCATTCCAATTTCCTTTAGATTTAATTAATAACACTAGCAATCTAAAAACAAAATTCAATATGCTAGAATATAGACAGAAAATGACAATAAGATTTAGTGAAGAGAACAAAATCTTGTCTGGTTGGTTGAAATTTCTTTGCATGAACAATGTTCTTTTATACATATAATGCAACTTTCCATTAACAATTTTATCTGTTTGCTAATGGGGGAACAATGAGAAACCACTATTATAAGTAACTAATAAGTCACTTGTGCTATACACGGATAATTTTGTAATGTTTTATGTAAAATGGTTTTGGAGAATGTTGTATCTGTATTATGGAAAAATTGTTATAGAATTTTATTAGTAATCAATTCATAATGAAAAGCAATAATCATAAATTGCACATATATATCCATTATAATTATTCAATTGAAATAATGAGAAATAAAATAAAATAAAATAAAAACAACTTTGGAGGAATATTATAGAATAAAAATTGATATAGAATGTGTCTTTCTCTTTCTCCTTAATTTTAAAACAAAATACACATTCCAAAGACCCATAGTCAATCACATCATTTGCAAAATCATAAATCCACAACTTCCGACCTTAACATCAAAATTGTAATTGTTGTTGTCACTCAATATAAAATGCAAGCCTCCCTTGCTTGTAGCCAACTCATATGGGTTAGGATTAGATGAAACAACAATGTGAGAGCTACGTAGGTGTTGTTGAAAGATTGTAGATAAATGATATAGTTTTTGGTCAGTGTGTAGTTGATATGGGATGACATGTAGGGCTATGATTGGGTATATATAAAGGGGTAGAAATACAAGAGGCGAGAATGGTAAATTAAAATGTAAAGAATATGTGTGAGAGATAAAAGGTCTTGAAAAATATTGAACCAAAGTATACAAAGAAATTTTTTATTTTTTTATTTTATAAATTAGAGAAGTCTTGAAACATTGAATCAAATGAAACAAAAATTAAATATTTAATTTGTTCTTATTTTTGATGTGGCACTTGAGAATATTTCAATTATCTTTGCATGGATTACGCCACTTGGCAGAATCTTATGCTTTCCCACATGAGGTTTTTACTCGTGCGATACACAGATAATTTTGTGATATTTTATGTAAATCAGTTTTGAATAATGTTGTACATAAATTATAAAGAAAAAGTAAACTAAATTGGAGTAAATAAGCATATACATTTAGAGATATTAAAAATTGGTTTAGTAGCTTTACTGCATATTTGTAGCCTTCTTAAAGTAAGATTATTATTTTTTTAAATCATGAAACCAAAAATAAATGCAAAAGAGTAAGGGGACCATGAAAATAAACTAATTTGTGTTGTGTTCACATATTCCATACTATGAAATAAAAGTATACCAAACTCTCATGATTGTCTTCCACTCATCGATAGTGCGACATTAAAACATGGTGTGGGCAAGTGTGTATGCATGTGTTTTATAGATGATCTAAAATTAAACTATGGTAGAATATAACTTTACATTGTGAACCAAATATTCTCTTTACTTATATACTTAAAAAAAAAAAACTAACTAACCAAATTATGTAAACCTAAATCATATTTAAGCCTTTAATTTAAAAAGAAAAAAAGATTACACATAGAGGTTTCAGTGTCTTGATGGTGGTGGGAGGCTAGTATAATGGATGTGGTGACCCTTCAGGTTCCTCTTTCTCTCTCTTTCAAATGTTTTGTTAGTCTCAGGTCTTCTATTTTGGTAAAATAATGAAATAGTGCATTTTATTTAACAATCTATAACATTTTTGTGTCTCTCTATTTCTTTCTAGAGTCTTATCTCATTAGTTATTACTATTAGTCCTTACTTTTTTTCAAAAAAAAAAAAAAAAACTAAAACAGTGGGTATGCTAAAAGACATGAAGAATAGTGAAAGATGTAGTGCAAGCTTAGGCAATTAATGAGACAACAGTAAAATAAGATAATGTGAACTTTGGGGTAATAATAATAATAATAATAATAATAATAATAATAATAATAATAAACATATTTCGAGGGATTTGATCGGTCCATTTTCGAGATTAACTCTTTTTTTTTTTTTTTTTTTCATACTTTCTCAGATTGGAGTTTTGCCTTAAAGACTTTTCATGTCTTTCTCTTCCTGATTTGATTTGACCATTGTAATATGAGATCTTGATTGTATATCCCATAGTACATCCCTAGTGCACATGGGTTTGTTTTGGGATTTCAATAGAAGTTTTGTTAAAAAAAGAAAAAAGAAAAAAAAGAAAAAGAGAAGAATCTGACTTGAGAGTTGAAATATGATATATTGGTGGCTAAACACCACACTAGTATTCTTCTAGACTTTCACTTTTTTGCTTTTGCAAACATCTCCGTGATTTTGGAATTGTAATCAATTGAGTATTTTTTTTTTTTTGTTAAATTGTTATTTAGATTTTACACCCTAACGTTTCAGAACTTGAATTTTACATCTTAAATTTTGGTTCTGTTAGCAATTTACCTCCATGATTAATTTTTGCTTTTAACTTGCACATCATCATGCTAACATGATTTATTTTTGCCAAATCAATCTCAAAACAACCGGTTTCAATGAAAGTAAAAGCTGACCTGACATACACAAAATAAAAGCCTAAAACTACACCGTTTCTGCCTACCTTCTAAAATCCCAAAAACTCACGAAGGCAGCTCCCTCTCACCTCGCACGGTAGAGACCCATAGTGAACAGCTCCACAGCAGCAGCCATAGTGGTGGTCACAGCAGCAGCGGCATCCATAGTGAGTATCATTGCAACAAATTTACAAAGAAAACAGTTCAGGTTAAACTTCTCCAGTGAAACCCATTAGATTTGAACAATCAAGTCAAGGGAACTAAAGGGTATGAAGGTCTGATAAAAAGAAAAGTGAATGATAATAATACAACAAATCACTAAGAAATAAGTAAGCTTGGCAATTGGCTAGTGCTTTGACGCCAACAAATCTGAAAATGCAGAATCTGTATAGGTAAATCACTTTCTCCCTCTTTAATCCGTTTCCACTATTTTTAGCTTCTACAACTTTTTTCCAGATTCAACCTTAGCCGACACAACAATTCTTCCATTTAAAAGAAATATATAATTGTTGTGGGTTCAAAAATCTGTCAAAGAAAGAGAAAGCAAAGAAAGAGAAATAGAGCTGGAGAGGAGAGAAAGAGTTCTCATTGAGGCCGCCGTTGTGGCTGCTGCTGGGGAGCTGTTCTGCTGTGTGTTCACGATGGGCCTTCGCCGTGCAAGGTGGGAGGGAGCTGCCTTAGTGGGTTTTGGTTTGGGATTTTAATAGTTAGGCTGAAACGGTGTTGTTTTAGGCTTTTAGTTTTGGGTATGTCTGGTCAATTTATATTTTTTTTTATTGAGTTTTGAGGTTAATTTGATAAAAACAAAACATGTTAGCATAGTAATGTGTCAATTAACAGCAGAAGCTAACTATAGATAGGGATGGCAATTTAGATCCGATCCGCGGATACCCGGCCCAATCCGACCCTAATGGGCCGGATTTTACCCAGCCCGATAAAAAATAGGGTCGGGTATGGGTTTTTTAAAAAAAAACCCGAAGCGGGTCCGGGTCGGGTCCGGGTTTTATCATAAAAACCCAAAACCCGACCCGGTTAAAGACCCGGTTAAGACCCGGTTATATTACATACAAAATTACTAAATTACCCTCATATATATATTTAGTTAAAACCCTAACTTATCATTCCTCTCCTCATTTCAGCCTCTCATGCCTCTCAATCTCTCGTCTCTTCAGCTCTCTCACTCACTGCCTCTCATCTCTTCAGCTCTCAGCGATCTCACACCGTCACATGCACGGCCACAACTGTATGTATAGCATTATGAGCATCATGAACTCATCAGACGAGCTAGTGGGACTCCCATTTCCGACAGATTTAAGAAGGGAAAGATGTAGTTTCGTCCTCGCCGTTCCTGTTTCTCTCAAGTCTCAACTTCGTTTCGTCCTCGCCGTAGCCGATGTCGCAGTCTCCATTTTTTTTTTTTTTTTTTTTTTTTTTTTTTTTTTTTTTTTTTTTTTTTTTTTTTTTTTTTTTTTTTTTTCTGGGTTCATTTTGCCTCAATCATGTGAATTTGTGTTTGTGTTTGTGTTTATGATTTCTGAAAGGGAAAAATGAAAATCATAGATCTGAAATTTTTGTTTGGATTGTGATTTTGAAAGGGAAAATGTAGATCTGAAATTTGTGGTTGTGATTTCTATGATTGTGATTGTGATTGCGATTGTGATTGTGTTTGGATTGTGATTTTGAAAGGGGAAGATCTCTGTTATTGTGATTGTGGTTGTGTTGGATCTGAATTTTTTTTTTTTTTCCCTTTTGGTTGGGCCACGAATTGGGCCCAATACTTTAACGGGGCCCGTGGGGCCCGCGGGGCCCGGCTGGGGCGGGTTCGGGGCCCAGAAAAAAACCCGTTTAGTTAACGGGCCGGGTCTGGGCCATGGGTCTTGACCCGCGGGTCGGGTCCGGGAATAGAAAAACCCGGCCCGAACCCGACCCGTTGCCATTCCTAACTATAGAGAGTGAATTGCTAATGGAACCAAATTTCAGGGTATAAAATTTAAGTTCTAAAACTTTAAGGTGGGAAATTCAAGCAACTCCAAATGTTAAGGGTATAATTTGCAATTTACACCCCCCCTCTTTTTTTTTGAGAAATAATTGAATATGCATTTAAGTCTATGGTATTATACAAAATCATGGGCCATGTTTGTATTCCTATAGTTAAAAGTGATATATTATATATCTTATTGAAATTATTCAATTAAATATTGTTGTTTTAACTTTGAATATTTCATGTATCTCAATGATATACTTTATATGAGTTTGGCTTAGGTCTAGTGCGCTAAATTTGACACAATTTAGACACCTGTCTAAAATTGGTCAATGTATCTACATAGTGTCTGGTCCAATGTACTAAACCAAAGCTTTGCTCTATCTAGATGATGAAGAAACCTTCTTGCAAATTTTGAAGTCATTGTGGGAATCAAGAAAGTTCATACTTCATTTAGAGCTCATTTGAATAGGTTGTTCTAAGAGCCTTAACGCGCATTTTTATTAAAAACACGAATACGTGTGCATTTGGCATTGTGATTTTACTAGAAATTGCGATTTTACTAGAAATTGCGCTCTTTCAAAGGCAAAATATCATGTTTTGAAACTAGAGTACTGGCCAAATTTTTGAAAACGGCACTTAAAACACAGATCTTGTAATACTTTTTAAGGCTTGAATACCTAATATACCCTCACGCATTTGCTAAATAACAAAATCACCAGCTAGCAAATAACCTCACCTCCCTGATTTTCCAGTGACAACATTGTGCTCAGGGTCTCAGGCGAAAGTTGCAACAGTAGTGGAGAATGTTATCACAACAAGAAAGAGATCAATCGTTGCAGTATCGAAAATGGAAATAAGAAAGCATCACTCATAGGAAAAACATGTCCACTTGCTCTTTTTTCCATATTTGCAATAACAAGCTGTCTGTGTGTGAAAATTATATGCTATACCCGACATATATGCTGGGTCTCTCACACATAAGAGGGCCCCACAGTGTGTGGGACCCGCTAGTGTGTGAGTGACTCGGCATATATGCCGGGTACACCATATACCAACTCATCTGTGTGAAGGAAATCTTTGGTTTCTCTCTCTACTATCTCTTTTTCACTTTCATTATTTGTGGTTGATATTAGCTTTGGGGAAAGAGAAAGTAATTGGGGTTATTTTTATGGAGAATTGAAAAAGCTGTGAAAACAGTTAATTACTTTTTTGTTTTTTCATAAAAAATTTCCTAAAATGGTTTATTAATATATGCCTTAAGGGCATACGTTAGTAAATCCCTATATTAATTTAGTTTTTGCTTTTGATAATAATACTTTTTTATTTAAAGAAAAGGCTAAAGGGGAAGTGATTATTATTATTATTATTTTCATGAGCTACTTCAAATATGATAGAATAATATCATCTGAATTAAGTATTTTCCAGTTCTTTTTGGTAATTTGCACCAAAACAACAATTTTAGACTAATACTATACACAAATTTTACCAAATGTTCTACTATAATTTTTAAAATTCTATTTTCCAAACGCACATTTTCAAACAGCTTATCCAAACGGATCCTTAATATTTGTAAAAGCCATTATATTATAGGTTTGGTAATCCTTAAGACCATTCCAATTTCCTTTAGATTTAATTAATAACACTAGCAATCTAAAAACAAAATTCAATATGCCAGAATATAGACAGAAAATGACAATAAGATTTAGTGAAGAGAACAAAATCTTGTTTGGTTGGTTGAAATTTCTTTGCATGAAAACTTTTGGGTAACTATAAAAAAAATTTAATGAAAGAGGTAAAAAAATGTTAAATGTAAAATTAGAGAGTCACTTGGCAAGACCTCGTGCAATCCTACATGAGATCTCTGCTTATATATATATATATATATTGATGATTATTCCTTTTAACTCATAATCACTAATCAACAAGAGTCTCAAAAAACTTTGTGATAGGACTTTATCATACATACAAAATAAGCATAATTTTTTTTTTAATCTTTATTTAAAAAAAAAGTAAGGATATTGCTATTGTGTTCATCCTTATAAGAATTTAAACATAGATTAAATTTTCATTATTTTTGATAATTTTTCTTTGATTCCTTATAATTTATATATTGTGTTGGTTTAAATGAATTTTTTTATCAAGCTTTTAGAGGATGGATTTCAGATAAGATGTTCAACTTTTATACGCCAAGCATTATTGTAAGTCTTGTACATGGAACAAATAGAGATAAGAAATTAAGAATATGGTCCATTTTGGTTGACTTTAGCTTTGTTTGTCTAGACATCAATTTTTCTCTTGCCAAAAGTCCGACTAATTTTAGGCGGAAGTTTCCTTGATTATTACTTGTATACAAAATTCCAAGATCATTAAATTGGAATAGGTCCCTTACTAACCTAACCAATTGGAATAAGATGAAATTTCTTCCCATTCACACTAAACGTTGTGTACACTCCAAATTTTTTCTACATCTCATAATGATATAATGTTGATAGGTGTCATCAAAGTCCAACATGATTGAAAGTTGTAATTAAGACTATGGCCCAGAAGATTTACTATTCAATCATTTGCGAGAAAAATTAAACACGCATTTGATGTAACAGGAGACTATGGAATTTGACACTGTATACACTGGGGTTTGTTCTTGATGTTGTGAAATTGTTGTTCGTACTAAAACTCTAGTTTGATTAGTTGGCAAGTCATGTTCTTTAATCGTGAAAAGTCTACAATGTAAAACTTTTATGTTCCTACAATAAATGTTTTGAAGAGAAAATTGTTAGCTCCCTCATCCCATTGGGACCCCCCTATTTATACAAAGGAAAAAGGGTCCAATATTCCTAAGTGTGACTTAGTTACATGGGATTTTTGTGCAATTGTGCCTAGATTTCTTTTAAAAATTTAATTATAATTTTAAACTCTAATTTTGTGATTTTTATATGATTTTTGTGGGTTGCTTTTGATTTAGTAAAGACATATTAGCCAAAAGAAACGAAGGTAGAGCTATTAAAGAAATCTGTACTTTCAAATTAGCAGTTACAGATGGCTAATGCTGCATTGTCATTTGTGGTTGTGGTATGAATAAGCAGTATGTTGTTTGGGCGACTGATTGAGGCAAAGCAATTAACCATATTAAAAGGGATTAGCGACTTTTTGCATTTTTCACATATGCTCAAGTGAAGTACCCATTAGGATTTCCCTTAATATTGATAAACAATTAATTTTTTTTAAAAGAAGATCTATATTTATTAAATGATATATATATATATATATATATATATATATATATATGTATGTATGTATGTATGTATGTATGTATGTATTTTTTTTTTTTTTTTTTTTTTTTTTTTTTTTTTCTGGGGTGGCAGTGGCAGTGGTGGTGGCGGTGGCGGTGGTTGTGGCTGTGGCTGTGGTTGATGGTAGAGATGGTTGTGGTTGGTGTTGTGGATTTTTTTTTGGTATTGGATTATATTATTTTATTGTAGTGGTAATATTATTTTATTGTGATGTTTATATTATTTTATTATGATGAAAGCTAAAATAGATCCACTGCTGCAGCATGTGTGTAGGTAAAATAGATAAAGTAACTTTTGATGTTGCTAAATAGCTAAAATTATAGATCCACTGCTATGGATGCTCTAAGCTCCTACAATTTTTGGTTTATTGATTTTGCTATTTATAACTTTGATTCTTCTTTACCTAATAAAGTTTGGAATTTTTTGTAAGTACATTTTTTCTTCAAGAAAATGAATAGAAATCTCCCTTCATGTTCATGCTCATGTTAATGTTTATATTTGTATCTTTTGCAATACTCAATACGTTGTTTGCTCATTTTGTGAATTATCAATTGTAGTTAAGAAAAAAGTATAAACATAATACTATTCAATTAAACTAATGTGAAAAATTAAATATATTAGATTAAAAAGAATGGACAAGAAAATGAAAATTTTACAAAAAATTTCTTAAATAGAATTAAAATAATTTTTACTCAATATTGTTTATCAGGCAATCATGTACTAACTAACTACATTCCAATCATTACGTGCATAACGGGGTGATAAAATGGTTGTTCAATTTATTTAAGAAATGTGATCTAGCTAATAGAAATTAAAAAAATACATTAACTTTCATGCGTAGTCATGAATTATATCTTTACTTATATCTTATGCATTTTACGAGTTTTATTTTATATAAATTTCATAAAATTAACAAAATTTATCATAAAACCCTTCATTGTATTTTTTAAAATCATTATGTAAAGTTGAAAGAAGTTTTTTTTTTTTTTTTTTCCCAAAAAAGTTCTCCAATCATAATATTTACATCATACAAAAAAAAAAAAAATTTGTGCAACGCGCAGGCCAATAACAATTCTATATATAAAATTAAAGCCAAAACTGAAAGAAAATCTAATTAGATTCTAAATTGAATTTCAATTGTCGTCTAATTTTGCGTCATGTGTCCAATTTTAAGGTTAAAAAAAAAAAAAAAAAACATTGATTCCAAATACCGATGGACTCACCATTCTAAATACATTGCAATATACTAACTTTTTTATTCTTATTATTATTTTTTATGAGATGGTTTTTTTGATGAGATAGTGGCTATTAAAAAAGTGCCATATATGGACTATGATTTCATGAACAACATGTAATTTTAAATAGAGTGATGGTAGGTTGCTATACATACATACATACATATATATAGCAAAAATTGAAAGAAAATTAAATTAAATTTTAAATTGGAGTCTAATTTTGCGCCACGTGTCTCATCTAATTTTTAAATTTGTGTGTCAAGTGAATTATTAGGTGCAAAAATCAAAGAGTCTACATTCAATTAGATTCTAAATTGAATTTTAATTGGAGGTCAATTTTGCGCCATGTATCTTATCTAATATTTTAATTTTTGTAGCAAGTGAATTATTTCATACAAAAACCAAGGAGTCTAAATCCAATTAGATTCTAAATCATATATATATATATATATATAATTGTGATTGTTTTTAAATGTACATGTGCATATGCACGGGGTTACACACTACTTTTATTAAATGAATGTATCAATTTTTAAACACAAAATAGAAAAGTAATTAGGAAATTGATTTATTACCTTGTTGACATGACACGAATTATATTCATTACCATGTTAGTTTACAAGATTTTTATAATATAATTGGTAATAACTTTAACTTCTTAAAAAAATGATAATG